>NW_010182059.1:13105-32804 GCF_000695765.1 Mesitornis unicolor
ATATAATACATTTATCATATATATGCATGTGTGTGTATATATATAGTGATTATGTGTTGTGATTTAACCCCAGTAGGCAGCTAAATATTCAGCTGCTCATTGACTCTCCCTCAGAGTGATAGGGCAGAGAATCATAAAGAGAAAAGTGAGAAAACTCATGAGTTTAGATATAGACAGTTTAATAGGTAAAGCAAAAGTGTACATGCAAGGAAAGCAAAACAAGGAATTCATTCACTACTTCCTGTTGAAAGGCAGGTGTTCAGCCATCTCCAGGAAAGCAGGGCTCCATCATGCACAATGATTACTTGGAAGACAAAAGCTATAACTTTGAACATTCCTCCTTCTCCCCTAGCTTTTATTGCTGAGCATGATGTCACATGGTCTGAGATATCCCTTTGGCTGGTTGAGGTCAGCTGTCCCAGTTGTGTCACCTCCCAGCTTCTTGTGCACCTCCAGCCTACACACTGGTAGGGTGGTGTGAGAAGCAGAAAAGGCCTTGACACTGCGTAAGCACTGCTCAGAAATAACTGAAATATCCCTGTTTTGTCAACACTGTTTCCAGCAGAAATTCAAAACGTAGCCCCATACTAGCTACTATGAAGAAAATTCCCTCTATCCCAGCCAAAAGCAGTAAAATATATATACAGATCTTCCAGATATATAAAATTCTGTATGCATGTGCTTATCTATATACAAACACACTAACAGTGGGAAAGATGGAAAAGTAGAAGTTCCAATATAAAACCTACTCATTTAGAGATTTTTTAAATTAAAAATATGTATGTATCTATTTGGAACAGGATTCATCTAGGATGTGGACAACCACATCTGTCCCTGTTCTGATATGTCTAAATAGAGATACACTGTGCTGCTATTATATTTAGTGGAGAAGTAATCATCAGGGTTACCAGATTTTCAGGAGCGAATCATCTCAGGTATTTACTTTGGTTCACATAAATAACATCTTTTGGCCCATTTACTTTATAGATTATAGCTCTACCATCTACTGTGGTCATTTGGACAACTAACATCTATATTGCTGGAAACTACAGTTAGTTGAAATGAATCTTCTTGACTTGCTCGGGTGTGTGGTGTTTCAGTCTCCAAGTAGAACAGGGAACATAAGGACTCTAGGTTTCATCCACACACATATATATATTGAAATCAGAAATAATGTTAATCTCCACTGATAATCAGAAAATGCACTTGATGTTCTCTGTCAATCTTTTCTTCAATTACATGACAGTCTTTTAAATAACACAAATCAATATAATGGAAGGACCCACACTAAACCCAGGGAAATGTGTAACTGAGAATAAAATATTTAGGAGTGTTTGCTTGTTGTTTTGTAAATAATTCATACATTGATTTTGCTCTCCACAAATGGTAATAAATCACAAGTGGAAACTGATTTTACCATGTGAGAAAAAGTTCATATATTGAGAACAAAATGCCTTACATGGAAAAAATTAAATTTTATAATTTATAATTTGGTGGCAATTAGAGATATGCTAAATTTTCAAAGCACTAAAAATATTGATTCATTCAAACTGTATCTACAAAAACATAATAAATTTAATAGACTTACCTGTACAAAGGTAAGCATTCAGAATGAAATCTGATCAAATGTTAAAAAGAGAAACATGGCATAGGGCAGTCCTTAGGATATTGCTCCAGAGCTAAGGAACCAAGTTCCCTTTCACATTCTTTGATTATTAGTTTATTCTGGGTTTGTTTTCTTCTTATATATTTATAATTTTCTTTTACTTTTTTTTGAGCCCTGCATATAAAAACAGAACAGAAAAAATATTGATCTTCCCTGTCAGCAATAAAACCCATAGAGATTCTATGATGTCCAAAAGTTCTTAAGGTATAGGCTTGCTACCATTTAATGTTGGATGGATTCTAACCTGCAGTTTCCTTTCCATGACTTACAAAAATTGGAACCCATAGATCTCTTGAGATCCTCATTACAGACCTTTACTAATACTAACTAATTATTTCTCTCTAGTGTATACTTAGGACTCACTTATCTCCTTTTCCTGGTTGAAGTTCCTGCTGTTAGTTATATCCAGCAGACTTCAGTGTTTTACAGATGTCCATCAACAAATTTTGCATCATGATTTCAAGGTAAAATGGAGTCTTTAATCTTCCCAGGCCTCCAGCTTTCTTGTTTTATCAGTTGGAGAGGAAAAAGAGGAGGAGGAACTGATTCTCTGACCTTTCAGGACCAGGCCTTACTCAACTTCAGGAGAACATCCCTTCTGAATGTTAAACAACACGTAGTGCCACTGTATATGGAGTACTGTGTCCACTTCTGGGCTCCACAGTGCAAAAATGATACTGACTTACTAAAGAAAGTCCAGCAAAAGGCCACCAAAATGATCAAAGGACTGGAGCATCAGCCATATAAGGAGAGGCTGAGAGATTTCAGTCTGGAGAAAAGAAAGCTTGTGGGTGATCTTATCAGTGCGTATAAACACCTGATGGATGGGAAGGAAGGAGATGGAGGCAGAATCTTTTCATTGATGTCCACTCAGAGGACGAGATGTGAGGGACTCAATTTAAATCACAGGAAATTTTATTTGACTACACTAAACATTTTCCAACTCTGAAGGTGGTCGAACACTGAAACAAATTGCCTAAATAGGTTGTAAAATCTCCACTTGTGAGGTGTTCAGAAACTGACTGGACATGGTCTGAAGTAACGTGCAGTAGCTGACCTTCTTTGAGCAGGGTACCTGTACTAGATGTCTGTTGGATCAGTTGAGCTGTGGTCCCTTCTAAGCTCAACCATTCTGTGAGTCTATGTTTCTGTGCTTGACATATTCATGTTATGGAGGGGTGGAATAAGTAAGGTATGGAAAAATACTCTGAATATGGAAGATCTAAAAATAAGTTAAATAATTTGACTATTTGAGAAATTAAATAGAAAAAATAATTATTAAATAAAAATCCCAATATTTATGCATAAAATATATTTATGTATAAAATTTTGACATTTCCTAGCTTTTGGATGCTTGGCTTTTCGAACTAAATGTCCTTTTAGCATTGTGAAGCAATGATACCTTGGTTTTGATTGATGATGTCTTTTTTCAAGCCAATGAATAAAAAGCTTTGTAGAGTATTATTCTAACCAAGAAAATTAAACTTTTGCAAATAAATATTAATGAGTTTTTGTTCTAGGTGCTGTTTATTTCATTGCATTATCATAATGAAGAATAATAGTTTAGTATTTTTATTTTTTTTTAAAGTGACCCTACAATGACACTTACAAAACTAACACAGAAAATTTATTGTCTCTGTCACATAGAATGTTAATTTCTTAAAAGAAATCAGATGATAAATTATTGGAATCAGCTTGTGTGCTTTAAGTATGCCACCCATAGGAAGTTTGGTGTGAAATAAAATATGTCTTTTCTCCTAAAACTTGGAAATTACATAAAATTATTAAGGCAGGCTTTTTTTCTGGTCTTTGTATCTTCTTCTTGCAAGACCTTTTTTCCCCGCTGCACTCTCACATCACACTAAACCTTCACCTTTTCCAAGGTGCTCTTTCAAATTAGGTCCATAGCTTCAACAATACAGTGAAGTCATTCAGTGCGTCCTGCTGTTTTTTACTTCTTAGTCTTATAGGAAAAAGAAAAATATGGATATACATTTTTTTCATTATGATAGTTATGGTGTCCTCAAATGTCTGATGGGATATCCTGACACTTCAGGCTTGCTTTCTTTCAAGGTATTTTCATGCAGTTATTCTTCTTCAGGTGAAAAACATTTGGTTAATGATCTTCTACTGGATACCCAAAGTATCAATTCATATGCTGACACATCTTAATTCAATCAAATTAATCAACATATGTTTGTCCTGCCAAGGTCTAACTAGATTCTCCCTTTGTACACAAATGTACAATCCAACATCACCACCCTTCACTCTCTCTGCAACTGCGTATCTGTGAGATGAAGTTGTGTTTCACATTCGGCACAAAAGTTCAGTTTTAACTCTTGGCTATTCTTAGTTCTGAGCATGCCCTTGGCTCATAGCTGATAAAAATAAGCAGAAAATAAAAAGAAAGGAAGTTTCTGAATGCTAATGTGACATATTAGATGTGATTCATCTGTGGTTTAACTTCACAAAAGCTAGTAAGGACCACGATGTCCAAACAGCCTGAGGCTGACACGTCGGTAAAACTTTGTTGTGTCATCAGCTACTGTACTTTGGTAGAGGACAATCAGGTGAATTCAAAATCTAGTGAAATCAAAGGAGATCTTTCATAGTCATTACTTTCAGTGGCTTGAAGACCAAACCCCATATTAATACAATCAATGGCTCAATGTTTTCTGTAAAGTTATTAATATAAATCCATGCATTGAAATAAATATACACAAGCAGCGTGATTCATGTAACCAAGAATCTCAAAAACTGGAAAGAATTTAATGCTTAGATATCACATTGATTTGACTTCTGTTTTTCAAGAGCAAGAAAAAAACAACTTTCTTTAGTTCTACTGAAAGCACAGTGCTCTGCCAGAACTCATAAGGCTTAAAGTCTCTAAAGCAATAATACAGTTTAGTTTGAGAAAATTGTATGTATTGTGTTTACTGATATATTTACTTTTTATCCTAGTTCCCAATTGTCATCTAGTTCCTAATATTTCTTATGGTATTTAAGGCTAATTTCACTGCAGTAAGAACAGTTTTATGTACCAGAGGGTGCTGATAGTAGGAGCCATATTGTTCAAGATAGATGGCTTAGTGTTTCTGCAAGATAGAATGGACTAAAAAATAAAAACAAATCTTTGCAGGACAAATGCCATGCAACTGAAAGGAAGATTCTTTGAATATTAAGTATTTTGAGCTATGCTGCTGTCCTGTGAAATCGATTCTATGAACACACTTTCTTCTTTAGAAGTATTTCTTTACAAATTACATATTGTCAAATTTATTTATTTATCTCTGACAGATTTTGCAGCTGTGATAAATAAAAATCAGGAGATGTGACTACAATATCCACCCACAATTTGCAGTGTTTATTGGTCAGTATACTACTTGCATGCTAATACTAATATGATTACTACAGAGGGAAATAAATCAATGTTTTGTATAGCTTTTTCTGGTTTTAAAATATTTTTCCTCATTTTTTTTCTTGTCTGATGGGAGGTTTCTAATTCAGTCTAACTAGAGTGAAACATGAGTGTTAACACTTCTCTGAACTGGCATTAAAGGTGTTATTACCTAAGGTGGTGAAGTTTATAAACTTACACTTATGAATATATGCCTATAAAGCATTTTAAAAACTACTCTTCTGCATTTTTTAAATTGCTTTTGTAAATGTATTTGTTTATAATATGAATTTACAATGTATATACATTATTTAGGTAATATATAGCATTATTTTTTAAAAATTATTGTAATAATCTTGCTGCTTTGTCATTATTGTATTAATTAATTGATTATAACAAAGAAGGTATCTTTTTTACAAAAAGGTGTCCAGTGAAGAGTTAATATTATTTTGATAGCTGAGTAACCCTTGGGTTTCTTATTTGTTCAGGAGTATCCTCTCTACAATGACAATGGATTGCAAGTCTTAGTCATAGCATTAAAATACAATTTTTTGTTTATGTACTTTAACAGTTTTATCTTCAATTTACCACTGAACACATCAACCCAGAGAAAAAATTATCTGTATTTGTTTTTCTTTTTTGCTTCATATGTGGTATTGTGCTACCATGAACCAAACTGTTCAATATTGCATGGATGTATTTTTATATATGTGCAAACATATATATCTGTACATGTGTGTTTGTGTATATATATATAAAGGAAACATTTTTTCACATCTGTACTTGTGAAAACATATACAAGCAAGATTAACAAAAAAAAAGTCACAATGTATTCTTTCTTTTGTTTATATGCTTTGAGACTTAATAGTTATAGGAATTACTGTATAAATGCTAAAGAAGGGTAATTGACAGCTGAACTTGCTTGTTCTCTTTTTATTTTTCTAAATAAATAAGAATGGCACCTAAATTATATTTGCCTGATTATTTTCCCCTGAGAGAAGCTTTATAAACCACAGTTTACATAACACAAAATGTATGTGTATACTTCATTAAATGACAGTAGTACAGTTAGTAGTGTATAGTAACAAAAGTGATGATGTTATTGCACTTTTTGAAAAAAAGTATCTATAATTTTGAAAAGTAACCATAAAGGATCAGGCCTGCACTAGCACATTTCCTTTAGATGATATGATTCAATCTTTGTGAAGAGAATATTATAGTGAATTGATAAAGATCTCTCCCAGTCTTCTCTCTTACTCTTTATGTCTGAGCATAATGGTCTATGAGCATAAAAGGTACTTCATCTCAGCACCAGAAGAAGCTAGGAGCAAAATTTACAGAAGACCTTACTACATGGGGTGCTAAGGCATTTTCTGTCTCGTTTGATCACTGAAGGAAGAAGGAGTTTGACGCTTAAAAACCTCTGACAGTTTGGGCCACGGTGAGTCTGGCTTTAAATATACCTGAGACACACTGCAGAACTTTACTGAGGACATCAACCTAGAGTATTTTATGTTGTAGTAGAACCACAAGATATCTAAAAATATTTTAAAAACTCAAACAAACCAACAAAGAAAACACTCTTAGCTTTCATCTATGTCCTGGTTTGAGCTAAATAGAACTAATTTTCTATTTAGTGATTTTACTTTTCAGCTCAGTCTCTTCTAAGTGGCTGAACTTGCTGAAACTAGCAGCATGGTTTCTTTTCCAGACAGTGTGTACTGCTAGAAGTAATAATCACAAGGCTACTGTCTCACCATGGGTGCTGTGTCTGTGCCTACAGCGGGGGGAGCGAACCTGAAACTGACCATCTAGGTATTTCATCCCACATAAGTCATACTCAGTATAAAACTGAGGGATCAGGAGGGTCTTGATCCTTCCATCTTGACCCCTTCAGTGGCCAAAGTCCAAGCAGAACCCATCTAGTTCGTCTGCCTCTGATCCTGATTCGTGTGTTCATGCATCCTGCTCCCACCTGCTGCTGAGTCTGGATTGTGACTTTTCCAGTGCCCTGCTCCGCAAAGCCTCTGGTGATATAATCATCATTAGGGGAGGGTGGGGGGAGTATTTTATATTGGTTTTGCATATATATTTGTACATATCTGTATATATTTAATTATTTTCCTATTTACATTATTATTCTGTAGTATTAGTATTATTGTTTTATTAAATCTGTTAGTTTTATTTTCCAACCTGTAAAGTCTCCCTCTCTTATTCTCTTTTCTTTTCCCTTCTAGGGAGGAGAGGGGTTAATAGAGAGCATCTGTCCAGGATTTAATGGCCAGCCCAGACATAAACCATGATGACCTATATGAACATGTTTGTTAACTTAAAGGTTTTATTGTTTTTCCCATAAGAATAGGCCAAATTCAGACAAATAGAAGTTTGAAACAAGGCAAGGCTCAATTCCTGAGCATAAAGAAGGAAAATCATCTATCTTGATTATTATTATCATCCCATTGTAAGGAATCTCAGTCAACTGTTCTGTCACATCTACAGTAAGCAAAATAACATGTGTTTCTTGCATACAGGATTACACTTGGACCACACAATTTGCATTACACAAACATGTCTAATTCTTCTAGGTTAGTGTCAAGAGTTAAGGCTCACTCTTTCAACTCCAGGCACAAGTAATTAATGGAAAAGACTATTGCTGATACCAATGTAAAATAACAATTTTGGGGTTCATATTAAAAAAAAAACAGGTGACCAACTTACTTACTTTTCAAGCAGCAGGCCCTGTTAGAATACGCATTAAGCTTGTCAGGAAAGGGTTTCATGTTTCCAGTCTTAAAGAGCTGGTAAATACTTTTAAGACAAAAACTTAAAGGAGGATATAGAATTTCTCTAATGCAAAGATAGCACAGTTTTAGTCACTGGCTTCCAGAGATGTACCTCCCCTGGCTTATGGTACTTATCTCTAGTAGTTAGTTTTCACTCTGCTATACCAGAGTACCAGCAGTACGACAAAAATGGAAGGGACAGTGCACAATTATTAGCTTCCTTTTTTTTTTGGCTTTCGTCCTGAGACACTTGTTCAAAGTAAGAACAGTGCAACTGGGTTTTTCTAGGAGATTCAGTATCCATATTATTTTAAAATATCTGATTACTGGAAGAAAAAGGGGAATTAAAAGCAGTAACTTTTAGGAAGGCTTTAACTGCAGCTCACAATGAGTGTGCTTGTCTCAGGCATATGAATGGTTATTTGAAACAGATCAGATAAATTTTGTATGTTTTGTAGCTGCCAGGCTGGAAATAGAGATACGAAGCATGGCAGATGATTGGGGTGGTTAACTGACAACTTCAATCAAGGTAGTCCATCATGTCAGAAGAGACACAGGAGATAACTAGTGAAATAAATCCTTTGCACTTTTACAGCATTTTGCTATGCCATGTTATCTTTTAAACCACTTTAAGACATATGGTCAAGCATCTTAACAATAGAGGCCATAATGACAAACTATCAAAGGCAAAAGGAAAATAGCAGTTACCGGTTTTGACTGAAGAGATTAATGATTAGTGACACCACAGTTTAAAGTGAAAGTTGAAAAAAGTGAAGCCAATTGCCACCTTTTGTCAATTACATGTCATGTGTGCACCCAGCATAAGTTTTGTATCATATTAACTGGAAATAAATGTTGTTGTAGATTACTAAGATCATGCTCTATGGTGAACTTGCCACCGGCTGCCACAACAGAGGAGCCTCAAAGAGAAGATACAAGGACTCCCTGAAACAATACCTCAGTTTTGTCCATATTGACTACCATCAGTGATCTACCCTGGCCTCCAATCAGGAGACATGGAGACACACCAGTCATGATGCTGCTGTCTCCTTTGAGAACGCACATAGAATTAGTCTCGAGGAGAAAAGACAACGCAGAAAGAACTGCGCCTTCCTAATACCGCCTAAGGAGACTTTCCGCTGTGTCATTTGCAACTGAACTTGCCTATCCCGCATCAGCTTTTTTAGCCATCAGCGCACTTGCAGCAAGCGTGGGTTGTGTCCTTCCCTTATCTTTGTTCGCGAAGTCTAGCCATGAGTGCGGTGAGAAAGATTACTTTATTCTGTGTAGAAAGGTCTATGTGACTAAAGAATAAGAAGACAAAATTTACTACGAACAAATTTATTCAAAATAATTTATACCAGTAGGAATTCTGAGCCTGAATCTGAATTTTGTTTTCCGTAATTTGAAAACATTCAGAGGTCCATGCTTTTGTCTTTTTTCTTTTGAAATTCTGAATTCATGTTGTAATGACTTAGTCTACAACACTGAAGTTTCAAAAAAGGGGACTGAAATTTGTGTTCACAAGTGACTCTACAGACCAGCACAACATTTAACTTTCTTCTACCCTACTCTGTAATACTGACAGAATTTTTTTCTATGTAGCCAAATTTGCTGCAAATGTTATGAAAGCAGAAAAATACATAAAATAACCTAAACTATAATAAAGATTTCACAGAATCACAGAATTGGTGAAGTTGGAAGGGCCCTCTGAAGTTTATCCTCTCCAACACTCCCTGCTCAGGCTTTGCCACCTAGAGCCAGTTACCCAGGACTGTTTCCAGATGGATTTTGAATATCTCCGAGAGATTCTGCAACCTCTCTCAACAACCTCTGTCAGTGTCTAATCAGCCTCACAGTAATGAAAAAAATTATTTCCTGATGTTCGGAGAGAACATCTTGTGTTTCAGTTTGTACCCATGGCCTCTTGTCCTGTCACTGGGCACCACTGAAAAGAGCCTGGCTCCATCCTCTATACACCTACCCTTCAGCTATGCATACACATTTATGAGATCCCCCTTAGCCTTCTCCCAGCTCTCTCAGACTTTCTTCATTAGAGAGTTGCTCCAGTCCCTTAATCAACCCTGTAGCCCTTTGCTGGTCTTTCTCCAGTATGTCCATGTCTTTTTTGAACAAGAAGCACAGTACTGCACACAGCACTCCAGGTGTGATCTCATAAGTGCTAAATAAAGGGAAAGGATCACCTCCTTTGTCCTGCTGGCAATACTTTGTCTAATACAGCCCATTTGATGTTTTTGCCACAGGGACACAATGCTGGCGCATGTTCAACTTGGTGTGCACCAAGACCCTCAGATTCTTTTCTGTCAAGCTGTTTTCCAGCTGGATGGTCCCCAGTGTATCTTGGTCAACAGGGCTGTTCCTCCCCAGGTGTAGGACTTGACATTTCTTCTTGGTGAACTTCATGATATTTCTGTCAGTCCATTCCTTCAACCTGTTGAGGTCCCTCTGGAAGACAGCATCACCCTCTGGTATATCAGCCACTCCTCCAGTCTGGTGCCATCTGCAAACTTGATAAGGGATTTTGAAAATTCAAGGCAAATTCAGTTTTACCTAGTCTGCCTGAAGCAAGTAGGGCTTAATTCCTGTCTATAAAAAATGAAGCTGCATAATGAATAATATATATTTGTGGATTTCATAATAGTAAAAATTTGAACTATGTGAACAAATTATGTATAATTATAAACTCACTCAAACTAAGGATAGGCTTCCTTTCTACCTTTAATTTCAGACAAGTATGTGAATGTTTATATTCTTAAAACATTGCCTTAAAACACTCTAAATAATTCTCCACTCTGTAACACTATTTCCTGAACTGTGTATTAAATGAATGCTTTGGTTCTGGAAGTAATTTTTATAAATAAAAAAATAAGAAACAAATATTTATGAAATTTATTAGATTTTTAAAATCTATTTCTTCTATTTCCTTTCTTCTGTCTTTCCTTCATGAAGGTTACAACCTGTCTGAAGTGAACAGTTATTTCTTTCTATGACAATTCAGGAAGTGGTATATTATTAAGAAGTACACATACTCACTTTTCTGATTAATCAAGCTAGGCACTGACAAATTTCCCTGCATAAAAACTGTGTAACAATTGCATATCACTAACTGTAATATGCATCTGCCACTAACTGCATTATTTAATGTAATAGACATTTGTCTTGATACAACTCTTTTTTGAACTGTTCTTTCACCTTTATATTTTCTAGAAAACCAACCAATTATTTTTAGACCATTGTCATGGTTACAGAGATTAATGGGAACTTAGTAAGTCATGTCAGTGGTCCATAAACACATATAATTATGTCTTTCTTCTAGTCTAAATCTGTAGAAGAACAAATTCTAAGTTTCTCTTTTTATTTAAAAAAGGAAAAAAAAAGTGTGGTTTTTTAATTTGTTTGGTTGTTTTTTTTAAATAAACCTTCTATTTATATTTTTTAAACTGAATGGATGGAAGTCCTTCAATATTCCTTTTCTTTTTACAGTATTCAGTATATTATTGTTCTCCAGGAAAAAATGGAGCTAAAACTTGTGCATGGCATTTGAGTATTAGACACACAAATGGCATACCGAGAACTACTATATCTTTTGTCCTAATAGATAACTCTCTAGTAAACCAAATGAGAGGACGAGCTATCCTTGCAGAAACAGCTTTTGCAACTTGTAACTGGAAGCATAAATTTGCAGCCTGTCCTGGTTTGAGCTAAATAGAACTAATTTTTTCTCTTTAGTGATTTTACTTTTCAGCTCACTCTCTTTTAAGGGACTGAACTTGCTGAAAACTAGCAGCATGCTTTTCCCAAACAGTGCTGCTAGAAGATATGCTCAGGGTTGGTTGTCTCATCATGGGTGCTGTGTCTGCGCCTACTGGAGGGAAGCGGACCCAAAACTGACCAACTAGGTATTCCATCCCACATATGTCATACTCGGTGTAAAAACCAAGAGATCACGAGGGTCTCGATCCTTTTCACCCTTCTTCCATCTTGGAGCCCTTCCATCTTGGACCCTTCCATCCGTCTCGATCCTGCAGAGGCAAAGGCCTGAGCAGAATCCTGCTAGTTAATCTGCCGCTGATCTTGATTTTTGTGTTCTGCATCCTGCTCCCACCTGCTGCTGAGTTTGGTCTGGGACTTTTCCAGTGCCCGGCTCCACAGAGGCTGTGGTGATGTATTCATCACTGGGGGGAGGGTAGGGGGAGAATTTTATACTGTTTTTGTATATATTTGTACATATTTGTATATATTTCATTATTTTTCCTATTTTCAAAATTATCCTGTAGTATTAGTAATATTGTTTCATTAAATCTGTTACTTCTATTTTCCAACCCGTAAAGTCTCTCTCCATTATTCTCTTTTCTCTTCCCTTCTGGGGAGGGGAGAGGAGTTAATAGAGAGTGTCTGTCCAGGATTTAGTGGCCGGCCCAGCCCTAAACCACGAGACAACCAAAACAAAATGGAGGTTATAATCAAATTGTCTAGACTAATTGGGTTTGACAAGGGAACTTTTAAGAAGTTCCCTCAAAGTAGGAGTTCTGAAACCAGACATTTAATGGATACACTTTGAGTCCTGCATAAGACTTCTGTAAATCTCACCTTCTGATGTTGTTTTGTCGCTGCTTCTGCCTTAGTCTGTTGTTCCTGAGTGTTTGTTTTGTTTTCCAGTTCTTGCAACACACAGCCCTTAAATAGGATGTAGAATAATATTCTGCATTTAGGAAGCAAACAAATGTTTTATGGTTTAAGAGAAATAGCAGCAATTACAAAAAAACATGGAGGACTCACCTAACAATCTAACTTTTGCACTGGAAGTGTTTCAGGGACAGTGACAGATAAATTTAAGGGCTGGTTATTGATCAATAAAATGTATATGTAAAATAGTAGCAGAAAGAATTACAGAGAGGTAGATAAAAAGCTGCAGTAAATAAAAAGTTGCTAAAGAAACCATGATATTGCACCTCTAGAAGAAAATCAAAAGATAAAACTTCTTGGGATAAATTCTTCCTGGGAAAAAAGAAAACCCGACAAAACAAACCCAAACAAACCAAAACCATGAAACATACAAGGAAATCATGTCATGGTATGTGATTTCACTGCATTCAGAGGAGGAAGATTTACATACCAGGTAAACACATACAGCAGCTTCCAAGAACTCCTTGTTACATCAACTGTTTTTCCTCTGAGCAATTACTGTACTAGCTAACCACTTTTGGCACCCATAGTAATTTTATTATGGATTTAGAATCACAAAACAATTTAGATTAACAAGAAACTCTGAAAGAGAGGAGATCCTTCTGCAATGTCAGATCAGGTTGCTCAAGTTTAACTCAACTCCAGCTGAAATTTGAAGATTGTTCAGTATCTCTGAGCAACTTGTTCCAGTATTTAACTGCTCATGCAGAATTTTATGTAAATGGCATATATGGTTGTACTAGTATAGAGAACTTATAAACAGAACTTTCTGAGGATCAGATCACTCAGCAGTTGCAAAGACGTACTACATATTGTAAAGAGTTAAGACTCTTCGCCCATCTTCATATGGCATCCCACATAGTTTATAAATTATCTGTTTCATTCAAACCAGTACAACTTTTTCAGCCAGCTCTCTAATTCTTCAGAAAGCTGTGGGGTTCTGTTTGTTTGTTTAAAAAATAAACATCTTGTTATGTTTATGACTTACATTTTTAGGATAATTGTATTAATAATAATGGCTGTGAAAAAAACCCAAACAAGAATTCCCCATTTGTCTTAATATATGGTAGGTTTTATGCCCACACATGATAACATCTAGTATAAACTCTTCAATTCTCATCAGAAAAAGTAAGAAAAAAAGAAGGCATTATCAACACATGAAACAATGACGCACAGCTTCTATTGCTGTTGCAAATTAACAAGATTAACAAATAATAGCCCTTTTTTCTGCTGCCCTGTTGTCTTTTAACCCAATTGACCACTAAACACCACAAAGCTGCTCTTTCACTCCAACCCCTCTCCTGGTGGGATGGGGGAAGAGAATTGGAAGAGTAAAAGTAAAAGAACTCACCAGCTGAGATAAGGACTATTTAATAATAAACCAAACTGAAATAATAACAATAATAATAAACTGCAACAAGAATAGGAACAATGGTAATAAAACAATCAGATTTATACTCAGCTCATCAAAGAGCAGTCACTGACTGTATACCAATGAAAATGTGATAAGGGAGGGTTAAGCCTCAGGAGCTGACATGAGCCACCATCACGAAGTAGAAGGGAAGGGAAGAGAATGAGGGATCAAAGTGAAAAAAGGAAGGGATATAAGGGAAGAAGAAAGGAAGGGATCGCTCCTCTGCAAATTCCCCAATTTATAGTGAGTGTGACATTTATGGAATAGAATACATCTTTATTGGTCAGCTTGGCTCAGATCCAGATCATCTGTCATGGGTCATCTGTCCCAGAGAACCCCAGGCTTTTGGTTACCCCACTATCCTCTTGTGCAAAGAGAAGGAGAAAAAAAATCCAAATTAAACTCAAAGCACATGTTTATCTAGAGGCTTAAAAATAGTAATAATTTCTTTACATTTGAAAAAACGTAAAGATCTGCAGGTGAGAATGAAAACAAAAAATCTTACCAGCTGCTGTAAGGAAAACAACTCTATCCCAGCAAAACCAGGACATTCCTGTTCAATATAAAGTGTAGGAAAGCCTAGTGAGGCATTTAGGCATTTCAAAGAAATGTTTAACTGAAAGAAACAGCAAGGAGAAATGTATTACTTACTCAAAGGCATTCAAGAGGCCAGACAGCAGGTACGATCATAGCTTGAAAAACAAAGTATAAATCAAAAAGGCCAAAAGCATTTTAAGAGATTTTTTTTTAAGTTGCATTTTTTCCAGTTATTGGTCTTTGAATGCTCTTAAATTATTACTGATAATGTGTTGGGTTCTTACAGTTTTTAAACCTCAGTACTCCAACTCTGTGAACACCCCTACAAACAGCCCTGCTGCATACCACTGACAACAAGAAAAGGGGAGACATCTTTTAGAGTCTTCAAGAAACAGATTATTGTCTACTATAGTAATGGAAAATTTATTGCATTGTTTTCCATTATATAAGGATCATATCTGGCAAATTAAAGCCAAAGTCAGTCTCACTTTAAAGAAAAGAAGTTCCAGTCTGATACGGTATCCCCTCTGTAAGAAGTGATATTTGATACCATTTTCCTATCCAGTGGTTTATCGTTTCATTCTCCAATGAATAATTTGCATAAACACAGGGTATTCAAATCCTTAAAGTTCTTCCAACACTGATAAGAGAGTGACATAGACATTTTGCACAGTTTTCTGTCGCATAAGTCTGCAACAGATTATTTCCAATATTGAATATCCAGAGGAAAATGTATGGTTTTTGTGGTTTTGAGTAAGAACTGGCTAAGGCATACTGATGCTTTTCCAGACTATTCCTTTTCGGCATATGTTACAAGGCACTGATGCTGGGAAAATACAGGATGTTTATAGACTCCTGCTATCACTTTCCTAGCTTCTAATATAAAATGAATATGTGTAAAGGAATTCTTACTTGGTTGAAGAAAAAAAAAGGTTGGGTTGAAATCGAAGTGATGTTGGACAGTGAGAACTCTGCAGCCAATTGCCTCTTCTGCATTACATTTTTCCATTTCTAGTTGGTGAATGTATTAGGACCTGTCTGTTTTATGACTGAAGGGCCATGTGAGGAGAGAATGGGAAGATTATATGGCAAAATTAGGCTGTACTTTAACATCTGAACTAAACATGAAATCTTACAAGTCAGGTTTTATCCATCACATGAACTCTGTGTCCTAAGCAAACAGAAATTACTGGCCAGTTACATATCAGGCTAACCACGTATATGCCTGACGTATGGAGTGATGGTGAGCGTTGCTTAAGGCAGAGCACTGTTCTGAAAATGTATGAGTCAGTGGTGTCTGAGGCAGAGCCAGTTGTCTGAGTGTGACTCACTGTCTGAGATTTGACAGATGCGCACACTGCACAGGGAAATGCTAATGGTCAGGGAATGAAGGAACCTGCTGTTTGACTTCCTGTATATGAGCCATTCTTCCACAGAGCACTCAAAATACACCTTTCAGACTCTGCTGTGCCTTGCAGCAGCAGCAGCTTTGCTGATAGAGATGTTTCATACTGCCCATTGGGCTGTTAGCAAAGAAGCAAAAAAGAATATAGCAAAATAGTTTTATTCCTTGCAACCACAGAGAAAGGGTAGACAATACATATCCATCACCACTTCTATGTATGTTTACATCTCAGGTTAAAACCTCTGTCTTTCAGTTTTCTTTCTGTCTTTCATATGAGCCTGGGTAGTCTGGTTCACTGGTTTCATAGTACACATAGTCTGATGCATGGAGATCATACAGCAGGTTAAATCCTTGCCCACCAGAATGGAAGCTCCCTTCAGAGAGAAGTGTTTGCGGGTTAACTGAATATGAGTACTATTAACTGCTGATTTCAATTCCTTCCTGTGGCATCACACTGATGATATTACATCTATAGGCAGTTCTTCACACCTATGAAGATGTTGATTTTCTTGAAAACTAACAAGAATTAAACTGAAAATATTTCCAGTAGTATCCATGAAGACAGATATTCAGAGAGGGTTATTAAGTACTTGTAAATGCATTTAATAATATTGGTAAACAGACTTTCCTATTTCTGCCTAGATTTTTCAAACTGCTGCCACTAGAAAAACCAGAAAACATAACAATTTTTCTAAAAACATAAGATTTTTTGGTAAAAGAACTCATAGGAAATTATATTGATTTATCAAAAATATTAATTGTAAAAGTAAAGGTAACTGAATGTAAAAAATAGTAATTCCATTTTGTTCCTTTTAGTTTGTGAAGACAAATATATATTTAAAAGGGAATGAATATTTCTGTAACAATCTTATTTCTTGAATTCTTGGGCGTTTCCTTTTTTGTTCATGTCTAGAGAGCTCATCTGCATTAAATTGGGCTTTATTCCTTTTTCCAAAATTGCATTTTTTTCCTGATATCATAAAAACAAAGCTAGGGAGATAACTGGGATTGAGATAACTGGGATTTTGAGAGCATGAAAAGTGACTGAAAATACATATATAATCTTTTTGTAGCTATTAGTACTAAACTAATCACATATATCTTTCTCTTAAACATGAATTTAAAACTAACAATAATTTCTGAATTAATAAATAATATTTCAACAATTCAAGACTTGCTTGTACAAGGAGTCCTTACAGTATATATAGATAACTCACTTTGAGATAACTTAGTCTTTCTTAAAATATCAGTTTCATCTCAAAAATCATTTAACTTTTGCCTCACTTTTCCTCTATTCTTCATTCATGTATTTATTCATGCCTCTAGGTGAAGAAATAGGTTTGCTGGTTGTTTTTTTTTGGGAGGGGCATAAAGTGAGGGTGGAGGAGGGGTGTGTGCTCCACTTCTTTAGTACTCATGACAGTCTCTAAACAGTCCAATTTTAAACCATTTTAAACAATACTTGTATCTGATCATTATTCTAGTATGTGTAAATGGGTGTTACATTGAAGTGTAAGGCCAGTTTACATGAACTGAGAGCCTGTCCTATAATCTTTTAATGAACTAGGTAAAAAAAGAAAGGACAAAAACCAAAAGTTGAAGCTCAGTGCTTTGCTTAATTTTAATGATCAGATATACTCCTACATTGCTTTTATTATTGTGAACAAGTAGGGTCAGTTACAAAGCATTTGTGTACATTTTGAGAAATACATTACTCTGATAGATTCAGATGACTCCCCAGGTGTCAAGAGGTAGCGTGTGCTGTCAAGCTGCCCGCTCACTGGCCTCAGTGTACATTTACCAATGTGTGACAAGGTCGCATTTCCCGGGAGAAGGTGCAAGGGCTCAGACTCAGCTGCTACACTTTGCAGTCAGGTAATTGAAATTCACCTCACTCACCTGTGAGATGAGTAAGAGATAAACCAGATGGATGGCTCAGGATTTGCCCTGCATTAATTTACAATTTATGTGTTTCTCTATTAGCAAAATACTAGATCCTTTTAGAAAGAGTACAGGCAAGTGATTCCACATTATCCCCTTCCAGCAGACTCTGCTATGTCATGTGCTACATCAGGAAGTGAAAGAGAAAAGGGATAGGACAGTTGAAGACAGAACAATCTTCCAGGTTTCTTTCCTTCAGATTCATTAAAAACAGGACCAGTGTCTTTCCTTACTTTCTGCTGTCATGTAGATTTCCTCTATAGGGGAAAGAAAGAATACAATGATAGCCTTGTCATTAGAGTACTTCAAAGGAAATAAACACCTTTGCTTTATTCTCTACAGTGAAGTTTAAACCAATAGCTGATCTTGATAGTTGTGGTAGTAATAGTTGTAGTAGTTGTGGTAGTAATATGTGCTGCACACAACCACATACACTATAAGAATCCCTGCTGATATATCCCATAATGCTGCAAAAAAGACAACCAACCAACCTGACTCATCTCATTTAAACTACACTTTTACCTTGAAAGCGTGGACTAGATGATCCTTGTGGTCCCTTCCAACCTGGTATTCTATGATTCTATGATTCAACACAAAACCAAACCAAACCAAACAAAACAAAACAAAAAAAACAACAATACAAAAATTCTGATCCATTGATCTCTGGCACACTCTGCCTTTTTATTCTGAACAAAATGATGTATTGAGCTCTGATGACTTACAGCAAAATCCGTATTTTACTGATGTCAATGGAAGTTTGACCTCAAGAAGCTGAAACAATGTATTTTGGATAGAGGTTCTTTATATTCAAAAATTTGTAGGACATTTTCAGGAAAAGACAAGACATGTATAGATATGTACTGTTTGGACCTAAAACTAGTGTACACCTTGGGAAAAAGTATGGTAATTTTTACGTCATTCTAGGATAAGTACTATCTAAAGAAATTACTGAAGGCTTCTGGGACCGGGGAGGAGAAAACCAAGAATTGTTTGGGAAATAGCTTTTCTTCATGACTTTTTGTGTTTTATTTGCCTGAAACCTTTTCATGAGTAGAGAAAGCTGAAAAGCTTTCATCTATTTCCCTCCCCCAAAAAAATGAAAAACTTCCATGTACCCCAATACAAAAATAAAGTCCCGATTATGACTTTAAGGGAAAGAAGTTTGTTCATCTGCCTTTTGTACTGCCCAGAACTGGGTGCAGTACTCTAGATGCGGTCCTGCCAGTGCTGAATAGAGGGGAAGGATCACCTTCCTTGACCTGCTGGCAACTCTCCTCCTAATGCAGTGCAGGAAGCCATTGGCTTCCTTTGCTGCAAGGGCACATTGCTGGCTCAAGTTCAGTTTGGTGTCCACAAGGACCCCTGGGTACTTCTCTACAAACATTCTTTCCAGATGGTTGACCTTTCAGCCTCTATTAGAACATGGGTTTATTTCTGCCTAGGTGAAGGACTTGACGCTTCTTTTTGGTGAACTTTGTGAGATTCCTGTCAGCCCATTTTTCCATCCTGTTGAGGCCACTCTAAATGACAGCACAATCATCTTGGGTATCAACCACTCCTGCCAGTTTTGTATCATCTGCAAACTTGCCAAGGGTCAACTCTCTCCCATCATCTTAATCTGTTCTGTCGTTAATGAAGATGCTAATTAGTATTGACCCCAGTATTGACCCCTGGGGTACAACACCAGTGACTGGCCTCCAGCTGGACTTTGTGTCACTGACCACAACCCTCTGAGCCCAGAATTTAAACCTATTTTAATTTATCTAGCTCATATAACACCAGTTTGTCTGTGAAGATATTAGAGATTACGTGAAAAGCCTCACTAAAGTGAAGGTAAAAAATTAACTCT
>NW_010182059.1:32835-34961 GCF_000695765.1 Mesitornis unicolor
TCATCCATTAAGATAGTCATTTAACTGCAGAAGGTTACCAGGGTGGAAAGGCATAATTTGCCTTTCATAAATCAGTGCTGACTACTCTCAATCACCTCCTTGTTCTTAATACGTTTTTAAATAGTTTCCAGGATTAGTTACCTTCCCAGAGATAGAGGTGAGGCTAACCAGTGATGATGTCCTCTATCTCTTCCTTCCTGTCCTTCTTTAAGAGGGGTGACATTTTCCTTCCTTCATTCCTCATGAACCTCCTCCAGTCAATATGACCTTTCAAAGACAATCAAGGGTGGCTTTGTAATAAGATCAGTCAGCTTCCTCAGCACATCAGGTCCTATCAACATGTGTATGGCCAGTTTAAGTGCTCCCTATCTCGATCCACTGAATTGAGGGTGAGTTTCCTTTTCCTGAACAAAATGTGTGGACTAGTAATATCTCATGCTGAGGCAGTTCTCTTTAAGACAAACTGTTATTATTTATTCTTACAGTGGAAAGAAAGCATTTAAAATCAAAAGATCTTCCTTTTCATAATCCCTGGAAATCAAGAATTTCTTCATTTCAAGAGTTTTTTTCATCAGTCCCTTGTATTCTTTTCCCTATTTCTTATATCAAATTAAGTCGAAATATTTGTAGGATAATCATAAAAAAGCCAAGATCACATTTCAAAATTTATTTTAGAGAAGTTCAAATATATTTTGCAGTGTCAGTACCCAAACAAATAAACAAACAGATCAATGCTAGCCTGAACAGACTTGACTTATGACCACTGGATACTTAGAATGTGTCAGGTTTTGTTCTTATACTTGATGTTGCATCATTTATCATGACTTCTGTTATTCAGTTCTATATAAAGCTGTACATAAATTGCATGACCTTCAGCCATTAAAATTAAATAGTAACTTATCTATTAAATAATAATGAAAGGCAAGTTAAGACTTTATAAAATCTGTCTGTATGGTAAGGTCCATGCATTTGTCCCCTGTTAACTGCAGGATTTAATCACCTTGTTGTGAAACAGTCATGCAGAGAGTTGGATAAGATAAACTTAGTTCCACAGCCACCACCTCCCAACTTCAACATACACTGGAGTAGACAGTGAACGTGGTTTATAAACTTATTGTAATAACTCCAAACACTTTTCTCTATATAGAATGTGGTCATTATGTCACCTCGTCCAGTATCTTATGAAGGAAAAGGAAAATCTGTGGTATATTGGCATATACGTGGTAAGATGATTTGACCTGATAATCTTAGAGGTCTTTTCCAACCTTAATGATTCCATGATTTATTTTTTTTCCTACAAAAATGCAAAACCATTGTATATGGAATTTGTGAGCAAAATAAAATCGTAAGCAATGGCTTAAAACCAAACTAGAGATTTTTTTAATTGGGAAAAAAGTTTATTTCTATATTAAGGGGTAACTTTCTTAAGAAAATTTTCTTTACAAGGTTTTCCCAATTATTTTTCTTCCTATCCACCTTTCCACTAATGCATAAATCTTGTGGTTTTCATGTGGGTTGAAGATAGCAGGTACTTTAGTACTCCCACATTCCTGAAATTAAGTATGGCTCTTTCAGAGTTTCATCTACCAAGGAGGTAAAAATAACAGCCTAGTAGGAAACACTGAAATCAATTTTTAAATGCTTGGTCTTCTGGAATGATGTTAAGTAGTGGATTAATTTTATTATTTTTTTTTCCCCAAACATGTTTTGTAGAGGAAGTGCTGAAGTAAAGAAAAGTTTCGTGAATGTTTAAAACAGTCCTAACCTCTGTTGTCATTGGGAAAAACATTCTAAACTATAGATGTTTAGGGAATGTGTGATGGCATATGTGACAAAATGCTCTGGATTCATCATGTTCATTAAAATATGTGACACTGTTCAAAAGAAAATTGTATTGCTTGCTCGAGAGAAAATGCAAGGCTATTAACGCTCAAGCTCTTATTATTACTCCAAATCTGAACTGCTATGTGACCTTTGATGAATAACTTAATTTCTGCATTTGAAAATGAAGATTCTTTTGGGTTTCCAGTATGCAAAATATTTTGAAGACATTGCTAAAATACTTTTTCTTTCACTTGTTTCCCGCCTCACCTCCCCCCCACCCCCACTTTCTGTCTATTCTATGA
>NW_010182060.1:0-1292 GCF_000695765.1 Mesitornis unicolor
ACCTGAACAGCCTCCCTAAAATGCCCAAAATGACCCCAAACTCGTCAAAACACTCCCAAAGACCCCTAAACCCCCCAGATAACCCCAACATACTCCCAATTCCCCCTATACACCCCCGAAACACCCTAAAAGCCCTCACAATTACCCCAAACCACTGAAAATACCCTAAAAACCCCCTCAAATCACCCCTAGAATCCCCAAACCAACAAAAAACACCCCAAAACCTCCCTGTCCACCCCAAAATACCCTAAAATCCCCCTGTACACCCCAAAAAATCACCCCCAAAAAAAATCACCCACAAAAATCACCCCCAAACTGCCTGAACATCCTCCCAAAACTGCCCAAAATGACCCAAAACTCCTCAAAACACTCCCAAAGACCCTTAACCCGCCCCAAATAACCCTAACATACTCCCAATACCCCCTGTACCCCCCGAAACACCCCAAACCCAGTGTACACCCCTAAATCACCCCAAAACCCACCTGAACACCCACAAAATCAACCCAAAATACCTCTAGACCCCCCTGTAATCCCCAAATCACCCCAAAAGCCCCCAAAATTACTCAAAATGACCCCAAACCACTGAAAATACCCTAAAAACACCCTCAAATCACCCCTAGAACCCCCAAAACCAACAAAACACACCCCAAAACCAACAAAAAACACCCCAAAACTTCCCTGTACACCCCCCAAAATACCCTAAAATCCCCCTGTACACCCCTAAAAATCACCCCCAACCGCCTGAACAGCCTCCCTCAACTGCCCAGAATCCTAAAAATCACCCCCAACCGCCTTGAGAGCCTCCTTCAACTGCCCAGAATGACCCAAAATGCCTCAAAACACTCCCAAAAGACCCCTTATCCCCCCAAGTAACCTCAACATACTCCCAATTCCCCCTGTACATCCCCTACACCCCCAAGTAACCTCAACATACTCCCAATTCCCCCTGTACATCCCCCGAAACACCCCAAACTACCCTTAAACCCCCCCTGTACACCCCAAATCACCCCAAAACCCACTGGAACACCCACATATATCAACCCAATATACCCCTAGACCCTCCCTGTACACCCCCAAATCACCCTCAAAGCCCCCAAAATTACTCAAAATGACCCCAAACCACTGAAAATACCCTAAAACCCCCCTCAAATCCCCCCCTAGAACCCCCAGGGGGGTAAAAATATGGGTCAAAAGGCCAGGGGTCAAGGGTCAAGGGTCAGGGGGGTCAAAGGTCAGAGGTCGAGGTTCAAAGGTCGGGGTCACAAGTCAAAGGCCAGGGGGTCAGAGGTCAA
>NW_010182060.1:1792-2303 GCF_000695765.1 Mesitornis unicolor
GTTCGGGTGGTGTTTGGGGTGATTTAGGGGGGTTTCAGGGGGGGTACAGGGGGATTGGGAGTATGTTGGGGTTATTTGGGGGAGTTTAGGGGTCTTTTGGGAGTGTTTTGAGAAGGTTTGGGTCATTTTGGGTCATTTTGGACAGTTTATGGAGGTAGTTCAGGCGGTTTTGGGGTGATATTTAGGGGTGTACAGGGGGATTTTAGGGTATTTTGGGGTGTACAAAAAGGTTTTGGGGTGTTTTTTGTTGGTTTTGGGGTGTTTTGGGGGGGTTTTGGGGGTTCTAGGGGTGATTTGAGGGGGTTTTTAGGGTATTTTCAGTGGTTTGGGGGAGTTGGGGCATTTTTGTTGGTTCTGGAGTGTTTAGGGTTTTTTGGGGAGTGTTTGTGTTAGCTTTGGGGGGTTTTGGAGTGATTTGGTGGGGTTTGGGGTATTTTGGGTGCTTTTGAGGGTATTTGCGGTGTTTTCTGTTTGGTTTGTGGTGGTTTTTGTTGTTTTGGGGGTGTTTTGT
>NW_010182061.1:0-1242 GCF_000695765.1 Mesitornis unicolor
CGGGTCCTCCTTCTTGCCCTTTTTGAAGACAATCAAAGTTATATTTCCAAATATATCTTATTAGAATACTTAAGATGCTGTCATTATTTAAAGCTGGCAAACTAGTGGCATGATTTAAGCTCAGCTGACAACTAAGCTCTATGTGGCCACTCACCCAGTCATCCCCCAGGTGGGATGGGGAGGAGAAAATGTAAGAAAAGGTTTGTGGGCTGAGGCAAGGACAGGGAGGGATCACTCACCAATCATGGTCACAGGCAAAACCGACATGAGTTGGGGGAAAAATAAATTTAATTTGTTACCAACCAAATCAGAGTAGGATAATGAGAAATAAAATTTCCCCCCCCCATCCCTCTCTTCTTCCCAGGCTCCACTTCACTCCTGATTTTCTCTACCTTCTCCCTCTGAGCAGTGCAGGAGGATGGGGAACGGGGATTGCAGTCAGTGTTCATCACACGATGTTTCTGCTGCTCCTTCCTGCTCAGGAGGACTCCATGCTCATCCCCTGCTCCAGCGTAGGGTCCCTCTCATAGGTTGCAGTCCTCCATGAAATTCCCCACCATGAGTCCTTCCCACATCCTGTCTCTCCTGTGGGGTGCAGTGCTTCAGGAACAGACCGCTCCAGCATGGGGTCACAGCCTTCTTCAGGCGCAGCCACCTGCAGTTTTTTTGCCCCCCTTAAATATGTTATCACAGAGGTGCTACCAATGTCATTGATGAGCTCAGCCTTGGCCAGAGGTCTGATTTGGAGCCAGGGAAGCTTCTAGCAGCTTTTCACAGGAGCCACTCGTGCAGCCTCCACCCCACTACCAAAACCCCCCTCACAAACCCAATACACTCAGTGTAATCAAAAATGCTGCTTTCCACAGCACGGTGAAATGTTCCCATCTGCACTGCTGGTCCACAACAGAAATTCCTGTTGTAACTATGTTATACTGCTCTTTGGATTTATTAACTATAACAATAACAAAACAATATTAAAGGACTATAAAAATAAAATGTATTTTAAGATTAGAAACAAAAATTCTTGTTTGTAGCCATGTATTTTGGGTTTTTTTGACAATGTAACAAAACAACAGTCCAGAAGAAGAAAATGTAACCACACCTGGTGTTTGTTTCAACAAGATTATGTATTAATTAGAAAAAAATCTTCAATTCTACTTAGTATTTCAGGTATATTTATGAAAAGCATAAGATAATAACATAAGCCAAGGAGGGAAGGTGTCCTGCTGGACCTGCTGTTCA
>NW_010182062.1:0-30609 GCF_000695765.1 Mesitornis unicolor
CCCTAATGTTCTGTGATTCTGTGAAAAAACCAAGGACTGGTTCAGCTTTTTCTATAGTAGTGCATGGTTTGGGCACCTTGACCTTCAGGTGTTGAGTATAACCCTCTGACAAGGGAAAAGAAGACAGATGATATGGAGGCCCTGATAGCTCTCAGTGCACCATGAAGGTGTGCACTGTACCCTTTTTACTCCAGCTTTTTAAGCATTTAACTTAGACATTGCTGTCCAAAAAGGGAATAGTTTCATCATGTTTTTTGACATTTCATATGACATTCATAACTTAAAAGGCAGCTGCTTCCTAACACCAACCGGAGCACAACAAAGTTTTGTGCAGCCCCTGTGCATAAGCACTTATTTTCCCAAATCCAGAAATACAGCTTTATATTGAATGGTGACGTTAGCTGGCTTAGTGATCTCAAGGCGACATGAGTCTTGCAAGTTTTCAAGGATTACGTGCAAAAATTTGAACTCAACTCATGTTCTTTGGAAAACATACCTGGCCTGTCCCTAGCAGAGAATTCTGGATGTAGCGGTCAGAATTTTGCAGTTAAAGTTTGCGGCTGGATTTTTAGAGGATTTTCAGAGGATTTTCAGGTGCAAAAAAAGATTTCCAGAATGGGCCAAAGATTTCCAGAACGCGATGCCCCAACACGCAGCAGGCTGTGCAATCCAGCTGCTGCAGCATCTCCTGCCAAACCAGCACCGCAGTGCTTCTGCCGAGGCTTTGGCAGCTGCACCAGACAAGGGTTCTGCAACCCTCTGTGGCCTTGCTCAGCAAAGCTGTCTTCATGGGCCTCGGCAGGTCCCTCAGCACAGTTCTTGTCCTATTTGTGTGACCCTGGACCATCCTTAAGAAGCTAATGTTGTGCTGTGAGCATCCATCTCTAAAGCCCATGTGTTCCTCTACAAGGTGATCGCCACTTTCAGGAGACACAGTGGCCCCTTACTATCCTCTCTCTTTCAAATAAAAGCTCATCAGCTGTTCTCTAGCAGGTGTCAGAGCATTCACTGGCATCCATAGCGAAGAGGAAGTCAAGTCTGAACATGAGTCCAGTCTCTGAGACTGGCCAAGGCATGCCAAAGGCTGCAGGAGCAGGCCAGCACAGGGAACAGAAGTTGGCAGCGCTCTGCTCTCTGATGGCCTGAAGCAGCCAATGTGAACAGCTTTGGAAGAATTTGGTGTGGTCCAAAGGAGGCATAAACATCCCTGAACACAAATGCTTTTGGGATGTTTAATGCCATTATTCAACATGACCCTTCTAGGAAAAAAAGGACCGATCTAGGAGGGCTGCCAGAAAATTAACGTAACATTTCTGCTTCCTTTGTGCAGTGGTAACCAAGGGAATACCAAGAGGGTCTGTAAGGCAATAGTGCTATTTGATGTCAAGTCCCATAGTTACAAGTTTGCGTGACAGATTATCACACACTCTGGTTCCAAGGCTGCCATAATATAGAGGGAGATATTAAGATCTGGTCCATTTCTACACCGCAGATGGCTTAAAGTCCTGCCAGTTATTTTGTCATCAGATTTTGTTTTTTTCCTAAGGGATGGCACTACACATCTAGGCCCATAAATGCTTGTGAAAAGGGTGCTTCACTTATTTCATGCTGGTCTTTTTTTTCCACTGACATTCTGCTTGGAAAGGTTACTTGTGTGAGCAAGTGCTTATGTGATGGCTGCCTAAGGATATTGTCATTCTACTTGTAGACCTCATTGCAAACTGGAAGCTTATGCCAAATCTATGAAAGCCAATAATCTTCCTTTTATTATATTATAAAGCAAACTGTGCTAAACACATATTTCCTTTAAAATAAAAGGTACTGTTCTTTATTACATTTTCCTAGTAAAACCAACTTCATTAGTTTTATTGCACCATTTTTACTCATTAAAATTTAATAACATTTGTTGATGAAGCAAAGGGAGCTAACTAAATTTTTAAATAATTCAGTGCTAACTTACTACCTCTAATATATGAAGATGCTACATTACTTTCTGGAACATTTTGAGCTGAATTCCTAAAGGCCCTTCAAGATTTTAGTGAGTTCCCTCGAATTCATTTAACTACCAGGTTTTACCCTTCATTTGAGGCTCACTTTGTGGCTGGAAGTCTTCAGGGGGAAAGCAAAATGGAAAACTTTAATGTTCTGTTCCTTCTATTGCCCAGACTCCAAATGTGATTGCAGATCACTCCATGCTGGCTACACAGGGAAGAGGAGTAACATGCCCTTTTCTGGTATAAATGGTTGAGTTGCTTGATTCTTTGTGATCCACATAATAAAATACTTCTTCACAGTAGAAGTTTCAGAGCGGGAGGGTACCAGCACACATTAAAAAAAAGGAAAGGGTTTGATACCATCAAAACCTTCCTTCTTTCCTGCATCATGTAGAAAGAAAGTAAAGTTTTGGAAAGAAATGATGTTCTGGTCCAGTTAGATAATTTGAAACTGTTTTTGGCCTCCATGAGCTTCAAAGTTAGTTCTTAAAGGAGGACTTTATGGGCAGTTAGAACAAGGTCTAGGGTAAGACCTAGTACATGTATAAGAATAAGCAGATGTTCTCACGTGCTGAGGGAAACGTCATTGGCAGAACTTGGTTGTGATGGTGGTGGATGGGGTCTTTGTCACCAAATTTCTTCTTTAGGCCGTTGAAGAAAACCCTTTGTGGTGGGGCCGTCAGTAGAAGGGTATTGCCCTTCAAAAGAAAGTCTCTTTCAGGTTAATGTTCTCTGTAGTCATGACGCCTTTTGGACTAAAAACTGTCACATCCAGGCAATATTGCTCAATTGCTTGCAGTGGAATCTTAATGTGAATTTCAATTGAAGCTTGAGAGACAGTAGTGACATTTCTACCACAACTTTGCTGCCGTTAGCAGCTTTCTCATTGTTTTGCCCCACTGTTGCACACCATCTCCAGAAGTATTATTGCAGCCTTCAGATTTCTGACTGACTGGCACTGCGACGGCAATCCCTTAATTATGGTCTTCTGTGGGTGATAATAGTTTTTGAAATGGTATCACAGCTTAATGATTCAGCAAAACTCACCAGGATTTTATAGCTACCTGGGGTTACAGATGTGTAGCAGGTGCTTCTATTCCAGCTCATTTCACTTTGCAGCAGTAATACAGCATCTGCAATAAAAATGCTGTTTCTTTGAACCAATTTGCTCAGTTGAACCAATGCTTTCACTAAGAAAACATGTCACACATGCGTTTGTTTAAAACAGACCTTGAATGTTCATGTCTTCAAGAAGGTTAATAACATTGGGACTTCTGGAGAATAAAAAGGAATACCATTCATTGTCTCTTCTAGCTGTCAAATAATGCAAATATAACTTGGAAGTGTCCAATAATTTTAAAGGAAATAGGTTGTCCACATATCAGCTTTTCAGAGAACCATGGAATTAGCTCAAATCCAAATTTACTCTACCCTTCAGTGATTATTTCAGGTGATGCTTGATATTTTCTTATACTAAAAAGGATTCTGTTAAAATAAACAAAGAGCTTCTTTGGGATTTGTGTTTATCTTCTAGCTCTTTAAAAGAATTCATTAAGGTGTGTAACAGAAATAAAAGTAGTCTCTCTACTAAGCATCTTCAAATAAGAGATTGTGCACAAATACAAAAAAGGGCAATACAAGATGTTTTTAAAAGCCCTATCACCAATTAACTCTTTTTTTCCAGGGCTGATGAGTTGGGAAATTTAAAACTTCCACACTTTGGCACTTCCATGTTTAAAATGTTTCCCCACATACGCTGTTATTTGCCTTGTAATCAGCTGTGCTGGTTGTTTACAGAACTTGGGCTCCAGTATGGCAGGATTTGCACAGGGATGAGTGTACTTCATCACTTTATGTAAAGCAAACATGGGCAAAAATTGAGAAGTGTGTGTTTGTATCTGATTAATAAAGATGACGCTGCGTAAGCTTATTCCACTTGTTATGTTGCTGTAAGTTGGGCTCTATTCTAACCCACTTACCATTTTTTAATTAGATGGTTAAAACACAAGGCTGCTATACTAACCAGCAAAATGGAGGCTATTTGCTGGGGCTCAAATTTAGGTCCTTGGAGTCTGACAAACATTTCCAAATTAAGGACAAACAAATGGCAAATTGTAAGATCGTAGGAGGACTCAAAGACATTCTGCTTATGTTATTTGAAGACAGTGGCAAATTAACAATTGCCTTTCTGGTATGTAGGACAAGTACTGCGTTTTTCAAAGTATTATGTTCTAGAGTATAGCTAAGTCTGTAATTTTAACAAGTAGCTACTTTATTTCCATGCAGGCAGTGTTTGGCCTTCAACAGTGCTTTTGAGCATGCTCTTTATCTTCTCTCAGTTTAGATAAATCTGAAGTCTTGTGCACAAAGCCCTGGCTGTCCTCTGGGGGTGTTGAAGTGGCGTTTTCGTTTCTGTGACTACAAGACATGGAAAAAAGTCTTATAGGTGGCAGCCACTTGCAGCCTAGAAGGGTCCTCCACAATAAGTCTTCAATGAAACATAAAGTATTAACACAGTTGTGATGCTGAAATGGCTGTGTCACCATAAAGGCTGAAGAATTAAGTCATAAACTCTACGGCTCTCACCTCAGGCTTTTTATTTTCATTATGAGGAGACCCCTTGAATTAAAATAGTTCAGAATGAACCTCTTCGATGTCAAGAAGAGTAGATCATCTGGAACTAATGACTACTAGTCTACTGGATATTACTACTGCCAAGCCTTTCAGACTGAACTCTGGGTCTCTTCAGAGTGTATTTTACAGCTGACTGGTAATAGCTTTGCCTATGACCACATCCAGGGCTTTCTAGTGAAATGACCAACCAAGCTCATAAAAGCCCTGCAGATTCATTTGATAGTGATTCTTTCAAGCACAGCAGCAACTTTATGTATTGGCTCGATAGTACAGGAAGTTTTTATTCAGTATTACTAATAAAAACATGTATTTTGACAGATTTTCCTGTGTTCTCCTTTTGGTTAAGAAAGGAAAATCTTACATTTTTTAATCAGGAATTAAAGGTCTCATCTGCAAAGGCTCATGCCTCTTTCAAATGGCTGTATCTTGGCACAACAAAATCAAAGCCTAAAATGATTTTTTAATTTTTTTTCTAGCATACCATGGTAGATGTTTGTCATACAATGTAAAAGAAATCCTTCTGCAAAGTGGTGTTGTCTTAGTACTGTTAATCCAGTAATGTAATTATACAGACCCTTGTTTCAGAGGAAGTGGTAAATTGCAGCTTATCTCTCTGAAAACTTTGATAATGAATCTAACATTCTATTAAAGCTGGGTATCAGGGTCTTAGAGACAGATGTTTAAGTGCACAGTGATAAAATAGCTGTTTGCCTGGGTACAAAGGAGATCAAAAATGGTTTTCTACATCAGGGACCTTAACAGACATTGAATGCTGCTGGAAACATGGCCTCACTGGAGATAGTTAAACCATTTACCATCTGGCTCATGAAGATGCACAGGGTACCTTGGGAGACTGTAAAGATTGGTTTTCTTCCTGTGCTTGGCTTTGGGTAAGTCCTTGCATTGTTTACTAATGCACTTTCCACCTGCAGAGCCAGGGCAGGGAGGGGGCAATGATGGTTCATTCTTCTAAGGATGCTGAGGAGGTGAAGGTGGTCTTGGTCACCACCTGCAGCGGTGGTACTATGTGTAATGTGACCTAGGATGTGTGGTAGCACAGTTGTAGTTTTCAACTGTACTGGGTTGTGTGTGTTTTCCTCAGAGAGCAGATATGAACAGGTTTGAAGTGTGCTCAATGATGGCTTCAGATGTGCTGTACACACCACTCAGGTTTTACTTAGTCCGCTACTAAGACAAGATAACATCTCCAGCTTGTCTATCTGGAAGGAGTGCCTTTAGATGAGGAGAGCTTCTGTCAGGGCTTCAAATCATATGATGTAGAAGAAGATTTAAGTGGTAAATGTGACTGGAGACAGCTTGCTGTACTAACAGTATACAGCAAATACATCAGATTTGATCTACGAAGTGCTGAGGGCCTAGGCCCTGCCGTGCAGCGGTTTATGAAAGGTAATTGAGTAAAGCAAGCTCTTGGCAGACGTTATGCTCTGCAGAGATTTACATCTTCACTGGAAAAAGCCTGTGAACTGGAAAAAGTTGAAGATGACATCTGCAGTAGGCCCTAGTCAGGGTTAGGAGGAGTTTTGGCCAGGATTTGAGACAGGCCTGACTTTGTGTTCCTACTTCAGGCTCCCCACCTGAGACTGCAGCACCCATGTTTTAAAAATTTAGCTCTGTGGCCCCTTCGCAGCTCACGTGCATTCCTGTTCAGAGCATCTGTGGGATTAATTCCTGTTCAGAGCATTTGTGGGATTAATTTTCCCCCGCTGCCCGACTCCACACCCCCTCCTCAAGATTTCCTGCGCTGTTAGCTCACTCACTGCACATCTGCGGCGAAAAGCTCCTTGAGTGATAATAGGAAATGTCAGCAAAAAGAGACTTGAAAGCACTGCAAATGACTCAAGGTAAAACAATTTGCTCATGGGTTATTTAAATTACTCTCCACAGCTCAGGCTGCAGTTGGATACACTTAAATCTTTTTTTTAGTATTTATTTAGACTTTTCTCCAGTGTCTATTCCTATGATGTTCAGCCACCCTTTCACCTCAGCATCCTTGGAAGATCCCATATGAAGTAAGGATAATATACCACAGTGGGAAATGTTTTATATGAACAGAAGACACATGGATGAAGGGGACAAAAAACTTATAGCAAGTCTTCATCCATCTTTAATTTGATCAAGGCACTGGAATAATTTTGGCTGAAGACTTTCTACATTTCACAGAGCAGTTTTCACTTGAAATGAATGCAAAATCTATTGCTACGACTGGGACTCTGCCTGCAAGGGTCAACAGGACACAAGACACTCAAGCCGCTTCGGTTCATCAGATGCCATGTGTCAGCTTTCTGAAGCGAATGTTTCCATTTTCAAACTATTTAGCATTTCAAACTGTCACTGGAAAAGAAGAAATCTCAGCTCTGTATGTGGAGAAGCAATAATTATTTTTTCCAAACTGCTTTAGTGGTAAGAAAGTTGTACAAGTAATTCTGACTATGGCTGCTATAACATTTAGAGAGCCCTTTAGCTCTTATTATGGGGTCCTTTAAGATGTCAGAATGTGGCAGTCTGGCTATACCAGACTCCTCTCCAAGGGAAAGTGTCAGCAAGATTTTTCCAGAGGCTTTTTTTAGTTTGTTGTTTTTTGGTTGGTTTTTTCCCTTTTTTTTTTTTTTCCTTAAAATGTAACCTTTAACACAGGCTCATCATTAACTGCAGTCATTTAACATGAAATGCCAGTAGCGGGGGGGTATTTTTCCCAGTTACCGTAGCAACATCGCAGGGCGTCAGATGGTGTCAATAAACACTGAAACATTATTATTTTTGAGATACCTCTATTAATACAGTGTGGTTTATCCAGGATCAGGTGGTGATGAGTTCAGCTTGTATTTTAGTCCCTTCATGTGCCGTTTGGTTTGTTTGTGCATGTCTTTGGTGTATATTGCCTGCCCACACCTCTCCTTACTCCCCTTGAGGACTGCTACGCTAGGGTAAGTTTGTAAGGTTTGATAGGGAATATTATTGTGAGGGGAAGGGGGCTGCACCCCACAAGCCACCTATTTTCCTCTCTGCCACTTAATATTTAATAATTTCTTTCAACAAAACTAGGAAAGAGCTGTCTGTGCGCTCCTCTGGTCCTCGTATTCTCATACAACCTCATATCCTCATACAACCATCAGGAGAAGGTGGATGGAATTGTGCTGTGCCTTATTTCTTGAAAGCGCTTGAGATGAAACATCTTCAGTATAAGCTGTCTGACAACATCAGTTCCTATATTGGAAAAACTGTGCAAACGTTTACAGAAGTGACCTTACTTCTTTTATGAATATTGTCGTTGCCCGTTAACCGCATCTCATGATACTTAGGGTCCCATGGAAACAGAACTAATTAAAGCAGCACGCTCAAAAGCCAGTGTAAATGTCACATTTCAATGCCAGCATCCAGTACCTGGATACAAAACCCCATGCAGAGAAACAGAGTGATTTCATTTTAATTTTCTGAGATATACGGTGATTGGAAACAAAAATAAAAGTCACTGAATAGCTAAAAATGTGAGTTCTTTATAAACACTAGATGTTATTTAGAAGAAAGTATTTTCCTCCCACTGCCGGAATGAAATACCAATGCTCAGAAAACCTAATTAGTGATGGGCCATGAGGCAAACTCAGTATAGTTCTGTGTCCACCTACTCCTAGATATAAAGAAATTCAGTTGCAAAAATGTGATGCTGAGATAATTTCTATAAATTTTCTACTAGTAGTGCAAAACATTAGAATAACTGTACAGTTACCTGTTGTTTTCTCTTTTTCTATCATTTTCCCACCTTATAGACTTCATTATCTGTATTTTACATGTCAAAGTTTCAGCTCATGTGAAATGTACAGCTCCTTTTTCCCCTACTTTGCATGTGCATCTTGAACATATGGGACAGTATGACCTCTGAGACAGGGTTCATTACCAGATGCATCTTCTTATGGCCGAAAATTTCAGCTTAAGATTTTTAAGAAGGCCCCTGTGGTACTACCTGAATGGGAAAGGTTTATCCATTCTGAAAAATAAAATACTTCCGCTTTTCATGCTAGAATCTAGTCTCCTTGTGACTCCAATAAAAATAGGGAAGAGCTTAAACAGTGCCCTGCTCAGAAATGTGCATAACCATAATAAAATGGGGCACAGCATACAACAATTGGAAGGAATTGGTAAGAAATCCTAGTACTGTTATTAGCACTTGTGGTTAGAAATAAAAACAGACCATTTTCCAGGTGAGCCTCTGGATCTCCCATGTACACTTCTTGCCTGTAGATATATGAACAAGCTTCAACCACAAGCAAATTACCATACTTATAAGGTGATGTCAAAACACTTCGTTACTGTAAAATTTGATCCAGAGAAACATTCTGAATTCAATACAAGTGGTCACAAGTTGTTTGTGTTTCGGCAGAGAGGTACGACATTATGAGTTCAGAAAGTCTCACTGCTGAAAGGCTGAATAAATTCATAGTCTGAACTCAAGCTGGATAAAATACTAAATAAATCGTTCTTTCCACAGACAAATTAGAGTTGCTAGTCTGCTCCTGTGACAGTAAAATGGCAAAAGTGACCTCTCTTTTTTAAATTATTTTTTGTCTGCTTAACTGAAGAAGAAATAATTTCCACTTGAAATTTTAGATGGAGTCATGCAGGTCAGGACTGAAAACTGAGCTTCAATTGTAGTTGGCTGAGTTAATGGAGACTATCAAATATTGAACAGAATTATTAGGAAGCGGTGGCCCACAAAGTGCCACAAAATGCTTGAACAAGTGGTCAGTACCAGCCTTACACAGATACAACAGGTTTTTTTGTCAGGATTAGTTCTTCCAAGGGCAAATAGTGTTTGCTATGGAATTTCTCTTGATGGATGTATGCTTTTTAAAGATTGTTTTTTTTAGTTCAATCATGTTACACAGGTATTTCTTTATACCATAACACATAGATTGAGCAGAAACCTTGTTTTAGAAATGAGGTTTTAATTTTGAGGTGTCAGGAGATGAAAAGTATCAAGTGTCTTGAAGTAAATAATTTAAATTATTGCAAGAGTTTCAAAAGAAAAAGTTTAAGATTGAAACTAATTATAAACCTGCATGCCTTCATAATCAATATAAATGTGTAACAGGTGGTGAAGTGGAGCAGGGATGGCTTTTGCTTGGCTTGTAGAAAGATTTACAGCAGCAATCATTAAAAAATGACAGTAATTTTGTGAGTTTGCACTATTAGTTTTTGAGAAATTGCCATAATATTCTCAGGTATGTTATTTGTTATTTGTTTCTTTTTCATTTTTTCTTTTTTTTTTTTTTTCTCTTGCAGAACAGTCTGCTCTTTAATTGCATTGTGTTTGTTACATTTCTAGTTTACTGAATATCTCCTTGTTGTTACCTTAATAAAGGACTAAGAGAAGTACAATTCACCTTCTCAGAAGTATTTCTGGGCCATAACCTACGCTTTCCCCCCTGTCTTCTCTTGTTACTTTATTTCTTCTGTGTGAGACAGTCCTCCTCTGACCTGCCTTGGTGGGCTTCTATCTGATTTAATTCCTCATTTAATTTTCATTCCACATAGGGATGATCATCATATACACCATGACCTTACCATGTAATTACACATACTGCGCTATTCTGTAGTTGCTCTATTATATGATTAAATAAAATCCTTTCTCTAAGTTATCATGAAGATCCAGTTTTTATGGGCAGGTTCCTTGAATTCTCCTGATTTTCCAGCTAACATCTGGCCAGGTGTTCTGCTGTGGGATGTGTGAAAGCATTTCAACAAGTAGGTTAAGGCTGAATTTTCAGAGTTGGAAATGGGACCGTGGGCAGCTGTAGGCTCAGGTAGTTCATCATGATGTGGACCAGGGAGACAACTTCTCTGTCCCAGAAGCAGCTTTATTCTAGACATAAAACTGAGATTTACTTTTCAAGTTACACTGGAAAAACACAATTCCTCCTCAATTTACAGCATTTACTTTCTCAGGACAAAATGAACTTTAATAGAAAATACAAATTAATTAGTTTCGGATTGGAAATTAATTTTGAGTTATGTCTTTTAAGATATTTAGCATCTGTGCTAGTATTATTTTTGTCCTGATTGTTCTTAGTCAGGGGGTAACAAAACCTATTCAAACTTTGCACACCATAAAAATTAATTGAAAATGTGTGTGGAAACTATATTGGAGGAAATTATTCTGCTATTGAGTGAAATTATTGATGATGATTTCCTGACTCTGTAATGATGAGGTTTAAGAAATATATAATGTCTCACCAATGTGTTGGGTTTTTTTTACCCTTTTACCCTTAAGTTACTCTCAGCTTTGTTTGTCTGGTAATAGGCACTAAGGGAAAAATTCAGAGTGAATCATCCAATTGAATTTGCTCCTGGTCCTTCTCTTTCTTTCAGTTTCAGAAATGATTGCAGCACTTCTTTTTTGGGGTTTGAAGGAAAGCTGGACTCATCTCCTGGCTTGTTATCAGAAATGGAATGGTCAGCAGGTTCATTGCCTGTACTTGGCACTGGTGAGGCTGCATCTTGAACACTGTGTCCAGTTTTGGGTCCTGTACTACAAGAAAGACATTGAGACACTGGAGTATGTCCAGAGAAGGGCAATGAAGATGTTGAAGGGTTTGGAGCACAAAAATTATGAGAGGCAGCTGAGAGAGCTGGAGTTGTTCAGCCTGGAGAAGAGGAGGCTGAGGGGAGGCCTTATTACCCTCCACAACTGGCATATTGTGACACAGTAAAGTACAAAACTCCAGTTTTCAGTCTAATTTTGCTCTTTCGTCATCTTCCTTTGGATCCATCTACTCCACAGTGTGAATATAAGTAGAGGAAGCATGCATCCCCTTAGTTTCTTACACTTATTTCTGAAACATCTGCTTGTGGCTAACACTGTCAGCGCAGTGGCAGTCTCCAGGGAAAGACCTCTAAATCGCTCTTAGACTGAGGTGCGCTGTGACTCCTGGCTTTCAATGGGAACACGTAAAGCAAAATAATCTATCTCCAGATGAAAGGTAGCAGATTCTGAATTTAGGGAGCTAATCTCTGGTGTGCAGATAGGAGATATACAGATTAATAACAGATTAATGGAGAAACTCACTTGAGATTAAATGTGGAACGGCAGCCTGCCTTAAGTGTATCATACACTGTCCTATCTAGATTCCTGTCACACCTGCAAGTACGGTATCTGTGGAAGACTGTAATTGATGGCTTAAAGAACATAAGTACACTGTCAGCTTGTAACTTTCTCATGCATATGCAGTGCGAAGGAATTCCCCAGAGTTTCAATTTATTTCAAACCAGCTTAAGAAATAAATGCCCAATCCAGAGCGCTGAAGAAATAAGCCCGCTGAACGTGATGTACAAAATGCATTCCAAAACTAGTACTTCAGCTTTGGTGAGAAGTTGTCAAAATGCTCTCAAAGTGATCAGTGTTGATGCACTCTTATTTCCCCAAAATCTTTTTCAGATTTCAATCCTTTTCAGTGGGTAAAAGCAGTTTCTAAGACACCTGATGAAAAACTTACATCAGGCTATTACCGTACAACCGTATGATTTTATGCTATATTGTTGATCCACGAACAGTGACACCATTGAAATTATGACATTGGATGAAAAACATCACATTTAGGGTATGAAGGGTCTTTGGGCACTCTGTCATATTCTTACATGTCCTTTGTGTTTAGTACTTAGAATCTCTATTTTCAGGATGACTAAAAGTGTACATCTGAAATAAATAAGTCTGCCAAAGAAAGAAAGCTGACAGGTTATCTGAGAGACTTTTAGAGCATTCAAAAAAGACTGTGAATATTGCTAGGCCTAAAATTAAAGTGTGATAGTTGGCAATATCAGCTTAGCTTTTTCACCTTTGGTGTTTTCTTATACCTGATGTCCTTTTCATGTATTCTGTCTGACACATGAAATTTTTGCCATGAAAAGGCCAAGTTATGAATGCCCACCATGGTAACTCTTGAATGGGAACCAGTTTAGACCATGATATAAATTTACATCAGGATGTTGATACAAACAACATTACTTTAGAAGAACAAAGCAACAAGCAAAAGAGAATTGCCCACAAGGTCATCGGCACAGCTGAACTGACACTTGATTTACCCTGAAACCTCATCGTTTAGTACAAAGCTGAACCAGATTCAGTTCTGGTTTTACACAGCTAAACTTGATGAAAGCTTAGAAAAGCCAGATGGCCATGAGCATTCCCTCTTCTTAATATGGGAAAACCAGCATGAACACAAATAAATTCTGGTATGAGAAACAGACAGCCATGTGTTCATCTTTTCTTTACATTCTAAGCAACAGAAGATGTTGTTAATAAAAACATGGGAGGTATCTTTCTCAGTAGTGTGTAGTGGTTTTGACTTGTACCAGGCTGTTTCCTCATCTGGAATAAATCAGTATGGTTGCCCTAATTTCAGTACTACATGTTCTCTCTCAGGCACCAACACAAAAGAGTCTTGTGATTCTTTACAGCAGGACATCAAGCTTTCTGTGTATTCTGGAGTATAAACATATGGCTGCACAGAAATGAGGGAGAATATGCTCTAAAGCAAAATGTACTGTACACCGACAGGAAGAGTCTCAGTTGGTGTCAGTAATGGCCGATGTTCAATTCAGTGCCTTCAAGTAATCTAGACATCTATGCAGCTTGCCTTAGGGGTGCTTCTTGCTTAGAAACACCAGCAATCATTACTTTGGATAAGAGAGGCAGAAGATTGCTTAAAAGTTGCTTAGAAAACTCAACAAAAACAAATAACTTCTGTAGAGAGTAAGTTGATAAAGACTTCTTTTCTCAGTATCGCAAATGTGAGTCTTACCAATAAAACACTTCCTTTTGTTGGCTGCAGCTGAAGTTTTCTGGCAGTTTAGCCTGTGTGTCAAATTCTGTAGCTGGTTAAAAAAACCTCCAATATGCAGCGAGGGAAAGTTTTCTCGAAACATCTAGATGTTTAACCCAACGTCAACATTATGGAAAACCTGGTCCTGGTGGTGTGGTTCTACTGCCAGGTGGCTTCACAGTGAAGCAAATCGAAATAAGCTCACGAACAAGTATAAATCTAAGCCATGGGGTTGGTGGTGAAAGGAGCAAAATTAGATACTTGAAGTAAATTGTCTTCCCCTCTGAGTTGTGAGAAGTAAGGCTTAGATTTAGCTGATAAACAATGCCAGTAGAAGTGTTACTATATTTTGAAGATGTTTAGTTCATGACTTCAACTGCAAGAGCTGGGTAAGTAATGGATGCATGTAGAAAATGTTCCTCTTGTAAATCTTTCAGTGATAATAGTGAGGAACAGTGGTTTGTACTCACCACGCGGCTTTCCCACACTCCTTTCTCAAGCAGTCTAGCCCATCAATAAATAAGTGTAGGAGCAGCTTCTACTGTTCTTCTCTGTCATGAGAGATTTTTACAATCCCTTCGGTGGGAAAATACCTGCCAAGCTTAAAAACTCTCCCTTTAAAGTCTTAGTCTTAAGCGTTGTGCTCAGGGTCTGCAGTCCAGAAAGCTCATTTGGTCCCAGTCTCAGGACACAAGAAGCTCTGAATGTCACCGTGCGTTCTTCATCTCCCTGGGGCACCTTGAAGCTGAGGCTTGCCAACATCAGTGGCCGAGAGCGAGAGAGTTAAGCCTGGTTGAAAATTTTCAACTGAGATGTTGAGGGGTTCTCCCCAAAGGAAAAAAACAGCTTTTGCAGAAAGCTGGAGGTTTCCATGTATGCTTCTGCAAAAATCATCCCTTTCTTGGGAAAGGGGGAGAGAAACGTTGAAGGATGGCACTTTTTGTCACCAAAAGAGAAGAAATACTTCAAATCTTGTACCTGTCTTTGGCCAAAAGGCTTTTATGAGTGTTTGTCTTTTTGGCAGCTGGTAAATACACTGAACAGTTTTGTGGAGAATGAAATTCTAAATGTCTACAGATTTAATATTTCTCTTCCTGTTATCAAACTATGATTTCAGGTTAACTTAATGGAAACTTGATGTGATAAGAGTTTTGTAATTGAAGATTAGTATTGTTATATCGCTTATGGCTTTCTTTTTTCTTTAGGCTTTGCTGCTCTGCCAGGAAAATAGTGTTGAGTGAATTTAAATTAAGAGCAAACATACCTGCACAGGGATCAACAGGGGAAAAAAACAAAGGTGGGGAGAAAAAAATTTAATAACTCCATCTATATTGGTGTTTGCGATTGTGCTCTGAAGTTACACTTCCCAGCTTTTAAAAGGATTTGTATTTTACTGTAAGTCCTAAAAAAATAAAAAAGAGGAAAGATTAGCAATGACAGAGCAAGAAAGCAAGATAAACACGAAGTGATACAAGCAAGTCCCATCTAGTACCATTTCTTTAAAGCAGGCTGTCGATTTAGATTATTTGCAGGCATCTAGGCACTGAGGCTATCAACACAAATATCTTAATTACTTTCCCACAGCTCATACAAACCACTGCTCCTTCTTTATCTGCTTTTTCTTGAAGATGTCTTGTTGAACCTTTCCTAACCAATTTACTTTCTACCAGTTTGGAATTCTTCTCACTTCTAAAAGAAACTCCATTTCCCATAATCGTTTTGCATTAGCCCAGTAAGATTTTTTTTTATTCTTGGTTCAGTTGTTACTGGAGTGGGCGAAGCTCGCATCTGTGTGGTCCCTTCATTAATCTGAATAAAGGAGAAGGGGTTTTCTACAGGTGATGTGCTCGCAATTATTCTTTGTCTCTGTTCTGTTGTGAACGAATCACAGGACGAATCAGTGCATTGATCATGCAGCCTTATTTTTCCTGCACAGAGAAGGATTTATTAGTTGTAACAAACTACCATAGAAGAGAAATAACACTCCAGTGGAGAAGTGCATACATGAAATGTGACTGACACCAATTCTGTTTGGTTAAGTGCTCTTAGGTTTTTGGGTCTTGGCTGCTGTGAGCCAAGTTTGAAAAATCTGGCTACTTTACTGAGATGAATAAATGAGGAAAGATGTCAAAGGGATCTTGGGAGTATTGTTCAGATTTCAAAAAAGCCTTGAGTTTATTTCTCTGTGTAACTGTGGAGTGGAATGCTAAAATATGCCTGCTCTGTAGGACTGGTTAAGGGTGATGTTAACTATTTATTACTTTTGTATTTGCCTGTGTAGAGTGTATGTTTTATACTTGAGAAAAAAAAATAGGTGCCAGATGAAATCGTTCTTTTTCTTAAGCATCTCTGGTGCATTTTTTGTGAGGAAAGGGGAAAAAAAAGTGAATATCGAATGATAAAAATTGCCTCATCCACAAAATACCAGAAGAAATGAACCAATATTCTTAGCAGAAACATTGCTCCCAGTCTCTACATTAATATAAACCTCTGTTACGATTAAAACTTCCTGTCTTACTCCAACATGATGGGAAAAAGTAAAATTAAATTGCTGAGAAATGCCACAGCATTGCCATTTGTGTATTAGTACAGGCAGGGAAACACAAGAAGCTTTGAAAGGGTTCTTGTATATAAATGATGAATCAGGAAATACGCGTCCTTACAGGGAAATCAGAAAAGGCTGATGCAGGGGCTGACTGGGAAAACAGGTTTTCTGTTCTGTGAACAAGTGTTTCAGGGCTTGTTTTCCTCTTCAGTGTGGGAGACAGAAGATGGCAGAAATGTTGAAATATTGAAAATGGTGTTATAAATACTTGTAGGGGAAAAAAAGATTTTGGAAATGACAGTGTTGAGTTTCACGCTGGTTGATACCGACCTAGAAAGGACAGTTTTAATCCAGTATTTCATGTAAGCTGTAATGTTGATACTTCCATCCCTTCTCCTCTCTGAACCAGGCTTTCTGACCACGCTCTCTCATAGGAATACTGCCACATCCAGTTTTCTCTGATGGAAGCCAAGCAAACAGAATTTGTGCCAAAATGTTGATCTTACTCGCTATTTTCTGCTTTCGTATTTGTCTGCTGCTCCTTCTTGGCACTTTTTGTTCATTCTTATTTTTTATTTTCCATTGTAAAATGAAAAAAATAAAGTAATTGAAAACAAAAGGGGAGAATGTGATTTTTAAGTGAACCTGTTATGAGTTTTTTTCAACAGTTGAGGAGACTATAATAAAAGGTTTGATCTTTTTACCAACAATTTAACGGTGGGTCCAAAGGTGTGTTTGCAGTGGAGTGGTGGTGTGTGGTGCAGTAGAGTTCTTCTCCAAGGGGAATGACATAATAACAAACAGTGTTTTCATGAAATGATGAGTTGTCATAAAACAGTACTATCCATATAAGCAGCAGTTCATAATAAAGAGTAATGAGTGTATAAAGCCTTTGAAACACACTCTGATTCTGACACGGGTCATGAACAAATATATGGGATGTTACTTTCACCTCCACAGCATTTCTGTAACCTGAAATGGCATGAATTTAATGGGACATAAAGTCCTGTAGCCAGGGTATGAAATGAAGAACATCATATGCATCTGAAACTTAGGTCTCTGGCTATATACTCCAGGTATTCCCAAGGTACCTTGGGTAGCATTTTCAGAACAAGTTGGCTCTTTTGCCCTTTACAGGTTTACCTGGACCATCAAGATCTGGCCCAGGAATATCCACCTGAAAATAGGTTTGTGAGGCATCCAGCATTACTCGAGCAAATGGAGCAAAATTGGCACCTCTACTTGGGAAATGGGATCCTAAACAGTAATGTTTACTGTATTAAGGAAGTGTCAGCAAAATAAGATTGCTGGCAATGTCAGCTGTTGCCTAAATTACTCGATAGCGATCTTCCAGACTTGCAATGTTTTCATCTCCAATATGCTTCACCATCTCACTTCTAAGCAGAATTGTTGCTGCTTTGAAACAGTCCATAACCATATTAAAAGGTTGCTTAAATGTTTCCAAGCATTAACAGTACTAATTTCAAAAATTCCTGAGCCTTTTCATAGTAAAGAGAACATCTTTTCAATAGCAAAACCGTGACAGAGGCCGGTTGTGTTCCCTCAAGAAATATCTTTGCCAGACTGTAAACAAACCAACCAACCCCTCAAAATCCGAGCGTTTCCAGTGTTGAGTGACAGCCTTTTCACTTGTTCCCATTAAAAGGTGGCCTGTGGTTCCTGGGTAGGTCCCAGCTCTGTTGTGTTGCTCTGTACTCAGCATATTCAGCCCTGCAAAATATTTTTCCTACTCTCAAACCACTCAGATGAGCAGCAAGCACCTCCTCGAATGCACTCGGCTAATGTACCATTAGCCACTGGCATGGCTATTGTAGATCAGAAGTGCTTTGAGAATATTATATCCTGTAATATTTGCTCTGCTTAGGCTTTTGCAAATTCTGTTTGTGGCTTTCAAGTCACTCTGCAAAGGGAACGAAACAACATGAGGGATTGTTGGGTCTTGGAGAGCAGAAGTGACTCCTTGGCTCTGAGGGACCCATTCTGCTGAAAAAAAACCCTCACCCCTCCCTCCCATCATCACTATTTTAATAAATATCACTGCTATGGTGTTGATTAGACCTTTTAAGCAACTCTTGTGATTTTAGCATCCGTGGCAGGGAATTAATTTGATGCAGCAGTGCTGTGTTAAGCAGCTGAAGAGGCCCCAAGGGACCGCCTGGCTCCCAGCTCTCTGTAGAGACAGGAGGAGATCCTCAACAGCTTGTCCACAGTAGCTGATGATCTTATCCCTTATGTTCGTGTTTTGCCAAAGTGTAAGGCTGTGGGCAAACATAATCTTTCAGCTTCAGCTGTGCCGCACGAGCAGGGTATTTCCTCGAGATCCCCATGCCTGAAGGAAAGCTTGTGCAAGGTTTAGCTGAGGGCTGAAGAGCAGGCAACCCTCCCCAGACCACAGATGCAGCAGTCACACAACAACAACAACAAACACACTAATCCAGTGTGAACATGACTGTATTTGTTCAAATAGTTTGACTCTGTCAGCACAGGTGTAACACCAGATCAGGTTCCCTCAGTTGGGGGCTGGCATTGTGGTGCTGCTGTGTGACCCAGCAAGGTCCTGTCCTGAGCGCTGTGTGCCAGCAATTAGGCTGTGATTCCAAACCCACTGCTGTCTGCATGGTGCAGACATTATCCTAAATGTAAAATAAACCCAGAAATCACAATTTTGGTTTTATGTTTCGTTTTGTTTTGTTTTGCTTTGGTGGTTTGTTTCTTTAAAAAAGCCCTTCTTTGAAGTCAGCCAGAGAATATTTCTGCTCAATTTACCTCATTCAGATTTTTCTAAAACCATTCATAAGTGATTTTTCCCAGCCATGAAACTGTCTTGTTTTAGATCAGCTGCTTGTTTCATTTCCTTGGCATTACCAGATCACTGAGTCTCCAGAGCACTGCCTTGTGAGGTGTAGGAAGAACAGCTAAATAGGAAATGTGAGCTCTTGCATACAATAGAAAGCTCAAGGCCAATTCCCAGGTAAAAAACAGTTGTTGACAATTCTCCATTAATAGGCTTTTTCTCCACAGGGGTCTTATGTGTATTTTCTCTACGTGGTCCAGTGGAAACTGCATTCCTGAGCACTTGGTTAGTGTGACTGTCTATTTGGCACATTATATAGGTAAGTAAATTTTACAGTGGTGTGAAGTTCAATTTCCAGCACTATACTGTCACTTACGAGAGTATACGTAATGTGCTGCTTAAGTGATTGCTGATCAGCTGGAGTTGATGAGCTCAAGATAAATTATAGCCTTCTGGGTCTTACAATTTTCCTTTAAATTTTGTTTCCACAAAATATAAAGAGGTTGTACAGGCAAGGTCCCAGCTCAACTTTCACTGCCCCTCGTTCGAACCAGGTATTTTAATGAAGACTATAATCAAGAAAATCAAGGTGCTTTGCACACCACAGTCTCCTATATTATCACATCTTCTTTATGGATAATAAATGCTCACAGGGCCTACAGGCTGTTAGGGCCTAGCTATTTCTAGGCCCTGCTTTCTTAAATGCTCTTGAGGCTCATACCCTTCCCTGAGATGAGTCAGGATTTGATCTATAGACTGATTAATTCTCAGAGATGTGCAATTATTTTTCAGCCCGGAACTCAGCTATTTTAAAAGTGATCAGGGTCTCGACATCAGCTCGGTTATTCTGCTTTGCCTTGTTGTTTCAGGGCAGCAGAAAGGAATTGCATTTTGCACTGGTGAAATTTGACTTCACTCCAAAGCTGGGAACGTGGCCTGACAATTTTCTTGAGATGCTTTTTTGGTGGAAAAAAAAATTAATCACTGAGATTTGTCTTAAAATGTTTTGCCAGTGGTGTCATTTCAATGTCGACTTTATGACAAATGCATGTCTAACAAAGGAATTGAAATGAGAAATTACTTCAGACTGAGAAATCAATTTTATGATCAAGAATTCTTCAGAATGTTTTCTCTCTATCGAAAAGAACAAGAGAATAATTTTTTGCTCTGTGTTGTTTCAGAAATGTGATGCTCATAGCCTCTTTGTCTTGTGGTTGAACTCTTGGATAGAGAGGCAATTTTGTGGGAAGTTGTAAAATTTAATTATGATTAGGAAGAACTTGACAACCTGAACCTCTAAATCCATTAAATAAAGCAAGATCCTATTTATTTTTCCCTTTTTTTTTCTCTTTTCCTTTTTTTAATATTTTTTTTTAAATCCTAGTTGGCCTGATTTCTCAGTAACCTCAGGATCTGTGGCAGCCTGACTTCTGATTCCCCTCCCCTCCTTCCAGTAGTTTCATTCATGCCACAAATATTCTTGTATAGAAGTGCTCCTTTAATATATGATGAACGTGTAAGCTCCACTGAGCCCTGAAATGTTTCTTTACAGATCATTCCTGGTCTTTCTGCTAGCAATGAACCCATTTTTTCAGTGTTGTTTGCTGAAGCAGAAAGACTGCATGAGGAAAAGGGGGAGCAAGAACATAGGGGAGCAAAGCTTTTGGGCTGAAGCATTTTTCTATTAAAAATGAAAGATTCGGCGATGTAGTAAATGTATACCTAGCAATCTTAACAACTTGTCTTAGATACAAAAGGATGTGAAAAAGCAAAATGCTATGTCAATACTGTTTTAAGTACAACTTTTTTGAGTTATAATAGAGTATCATTCTGATGATTCGGTGGAAACTATAGCCAAATCAGTTAAACCAGTGACACATAATCATTCACAAGAAAATGGAAACCTAAGTGCTGATTCCACTTAAGCAGGACCCTGGGGAATTTGGGAGGGCCTGGGGGGCACATAAATGAGCCCAGGAGGGCCAGGCTGTGCAGAACCATTCTCTGAATAGAGAACTGCCATGGAGACACAAACAGCTTAAGAAAAATATGCCAAGCTTCAAAAGAATTCAGTTCAGCTTAGGCTCATCTGCAAAAGAGTCTTGACTTGCCAAGGAGTTATGAGAAAGTGTGAGGAAAAGGGACTGTTATGATCCAGGGAGAAACTGAACGCACACCTACCCTTTTCAGGAAGGACTGTCTTTCTCCTTGCCTACTCTGTTCCTTCTTGCTAGCTAGGTGATAATTAAAATACATCTATGCACAAGAAAACTTCTGTCTTCCCTGAAAATGAGAAGCCTTGAAACCCTGGGAAAAAAGCATTTAATGCATTTTTGGAAGTATTAAAAGAAATTCCAAAGGATCCAGTTAAATTTTTAACTTGTCAGTGCCTATGGAAGGAGAAAACCTCCAGCTCTGATTTTGGATTTCATTTAAAACAAACATATTTTTGTAGTTATTGACAGCTCCCAGCAGGATAAGAACCAAAGTTCAGGATGATCAAAGGTTAGGGTGTCATGAAGGGATGAGTAGGGATGCTAGAAGGATGGTTAGGAATGATGGTTGATTGGCAGTGATGATGACGGTAGAGGATAGGTTAGCTGACATGTAGGAGTAGTGTTCTGTGCTGTGGCTAAAGCTCATAGGGCCAGCTTCAACTAAGTGCCACCTAACAGCTGTCACTCCACATGTCTGCCTGACTTGCTTTCTCCAGACTGAATTAAACAGCTATTGGCCTGCACTTCGCTTCCTAAGCAGCAAGAATATTTATGTGGCAGCATTCAGACATGTCTCCTGCAACAGGGACATGTAGGCAGGCTCCTCCTGTAGGCAGGCTTCCTGTGATGGAGCAGCTCTTTCCAACCCAGCAGCAGCTTCTGCACCCATTCAAAAGCCCAGCCATGGTCCCCCATGCTCAGGATGCTACAGTAAGGCAAGTCTTGCCAGTTGTGGTTGAACCCTCAGTGTGTTTGTGCTTACTGCTCTGTCTGTGTATCCCAACTGCAGCGTTTCCCCAGCCAGGTGTTTAAATCAGGATTTTAGGCAGGCGAGCTGCAGGTCACAACCTACATTGTAAGGTATTTATTTATGTATTTTTCAGGAATAACTTTTGTATGCTTATGTTTTATAGGCTGACAGACTGTCTTTTATGGCTACAAGTTGCTTTTGCAGTGTTTTATTTCAGCTTTTCTGTCTCACCAAGAGCTTTTCTCACCTGGCTCAGGAGGGATGGGAACTCTGTTTGATACAATCTGTGAGAAACATGTAAATGGCCTCATCCAGACTTGGATGTGGATTTTTCATTGCTCCAAAAGGCAATCAACTTCCACACTGGCGCTTTTGCTCTGTCCTTGAAAGAGACAAGAGCAAGTTGCAGAATGCAGATCTGTAGGAAGGTTTTCAGCATCCTGCTGCGTGACGGCCTGTACCTTGGATTTCATTTCAGGTCACTTTCTAGCATTGGTTATTTCATTTCTCATCTGTCCTATGAGTCCTACTTTACTGTACAATTGTTGATGCCTCTGAAAGCTCCTGCCAACACTTTGCCATCTGTTTTAAACTAAAACCATTTAGTTTCTCTTGATGTGAGACAAAACCATCTGATATGCAAATATGAACAGTAGGTGGCCAACTTATCTCTATTTAATGTAAATGAAAACTCACAAACAGTAGGCAAGGGCTTCGGTAACATTCTCCATCCATAGACTCTTCCAGAGAGTCTCATTTAAACCTAAGTGCAGTCAACTCCTAGATGTGCAGGATTATGGCTTCTCTCCATCTCAAGAGACTGTTTTTTTCATCATCACCACTATTCATTTGAAGTACCTATGAAACTGAGAAAACCTTGTTTTCTTGTTTGAAAAGATTCTCAGATTTCTTAATTTGTGAGCCTTTAAATTCTTTGTCCTCATTCACTTGGATATTCCTTAAGTGCCTCTAATGCGAATGGAGAGGGAAATCTGTCTCTTACAAGAGGAATGAGGGCTGTCAGGTCAAACTAGCAGGAGGCAGATTGAAAACAAGCAAATGGAGGTAGTTTTTGTTTGTGGCATTCTTGTGCTGCACTGGATGCCAGGAGACAGGAAATATTCATGTAGAGAAATACACTGTGAGGGTTTCTAAGACATGAAAACAACATCCAGCTCAGGAAGTTGGAGACCAGAGAGTATGTGACAAAAACATGGCTTTGCCAACGTCAAATGTGTTTGACTTATTTCAACAATCCCATATCTTTTTTTGGTCAGTTCCAGGAACCAGAGGCTGTTGGTCAGAGCTAGCACAGGCTAGAGATGGAGGATGGGATGGAGGATGGGGCACGGGATTGACTGTGAACATCTCTGTTGGGTATGGCTTGGAGGGCAGGCATTGATCCTGCTGCTGGATGTGGACTGTGCTATGCCTATGCTATCATCTGGGGAAGGAAAATTTTCCTTCCAATGAGCTGATAGTGACTGTCGTGTGACAAAGAAGTCATCTCCAAGCCTTTTTTGACGGATAGTGACTTTCGAAAGTGCCTTTCATTACTTTAGGCCATTTTCTCAATTTAGACATCTAAAATGAACTTTATATCAAAAATACATATTTCATTTGAAGTGAATTAATGTGAAGCAACAGAGAAGCTAAAAAGCTAAAATCTGTGGAAATGCTGTTGTCCAGTGGTGCTGGATTTTAGCGGAAATAGTGACTCACCGCTTGACGTACACCAGCAACAAGGGAAAAGGCCTCAGAGCAGGTCCCACATTAATAATTTTTTCTGGGCCTCTTAGGTTGGGGTCCCCACTGGCATAAGTGGAGCCAGAGGCAGGACTAAAGGGGAAGGTGAGGAGGGCACTGAGGCAGCTGTGAAGGAAGGAGGGCAATTTCCAAGGCAGTGGCAGGAGATGGGATAGAAGGTAAGGAGGTAAGAGGAGCAACTGTCTAGAAAGCTATGGAGAAACAGGAAGGTCTCCAAAAACCATGTCAGTTAAGAAAAATAAGTGCTGGAAAGGCAGTTTTATTAAGGGAGGAGGCAACCAGTCTGTAGTGTGATGCAGTAGGAGGAAATTAAAAGGCCACTCTGTTTCTGCCATACTTTTAAAAATGATCTAATGACTTAAGGGAATATTTTTCAAAAGCTATCATTGGGGGATTTAGGAGCACATATCTCACTCCCTCTCAAAGGCTCTTGTGCTCCTAAATTAAGGGCTCTTGAAATCTCCTTAGTAACCATTACTTATACTACAGCCCGGTGTAACTGTTGCATCTTATTTTCCCTCTTCATTTATGAAATATTAGTGGTCAGTTTAGCTGCTTGAAAGATAAAGGGCAATGGTACAAATTGTATTTCTTCCAAGTTGCATTTTTAACACGAGTTCCTATCCTGCCTTTCTCATCATTCCTGATTTGTGAAATATAACTGAACCGGTGATAGAGAGGAGGGAACAAAAGGAAATCAAAGCTACGTTTGATCAGTGTTGGAATGTGCATCAATTCCTAACCAAATGCTTCTGGCAGCTTTCAAAAAAGGACATGAAGAAAGAAATTGTATGAAGGGAGAGTAATCTGCACTTGCACTGGAGATCATCATTAACAATAATTAACAGCACAAAATAAGGGATTCTCAGGGGAGTGTGCATCTTCCAAAGATAAGGTAATGGTGTTGCATGTTGTGAGTGATTACACCAATTGATGCCTTGATCATAGCAATTCAGAGAAGGCACTAACAAATTGGTGCATTATGCTAACATTTTGAAAAGGCTGCTCTATCCACACGTGAACATACATTTCTAGAGCAGAATTCTTCTACCTGTTCCTGTTTCTTATTTAATTTTCTCCTAACTTAATGATCTTGAAGACACATTGCGGCCAATGGCACCCAGCAGGTAGAGGAGTAACTGGTGTAGTCCCAGTGCAGAGATCCTGTGTAATTGTGATGTTGGTATAAAGTTTCCCAATTCAACACAAAACGCACTGGGGAAAAACGGGAGTGCCTACACAAGGCATCTCCTTTCCTGAAATTACTTCTCTGTGTGCCCTCTGTCACAAATGGTACTAAAGATAATTTGGTTTCCGTTCTTGGCTCTTATACTAAAATCTTCTTATGGTCCTGAATTATTCTCTGGTACTTAATGATGTTACCTTTTTTTATTATTATTTTTTAACAGAGGTGAGGGACTAAGTCAGCTTTAACATTGCTTCCTTTTACTCTTCAGAAAACAGGGTTTGAAATTTAAGCAGGCGCTTCTTGGTGTAAGGAAACAATTCTGTAACTACTGTTGCACATGTGAAGCTATAAATTTTGAGCATCCACCTCATGACCACTCTGAGAAGCTCAAAGAGTTTCTCACAGTGACTGATGCCTCTGCAATTGTAGTGAGAAGCACTAGGACCATGTGTATTGTTATTGAACTCAAGATATTTAAGATTGCAGTTAGAAATACAATGGAGCAGGACCCTTTTCTCAAGCCTGTTTTGCAACTACTGTCCAGAAGACATCAACCAAGCAAGACTCTTTCCTTTTGAAAACTGCCTTGGATGGTGATGTTGTATGTTTTCTGAGGTTTTCAGCCCTTAGATCTAGAAGACAGCTGCCTTTCAGCCAACCAGCTTCAGAGCGTGCAGGAAAGCATTAACTAACTCCATTGGGTGCCTTGCAAGGTATGTGCTGTGGGTTTTGGTCCCCTGCTTGTCCAGAGTGCGGGTTTGGCTGGAGCACATTTAATATCCTTTCTTGTCCATATGTTCAGCTTCCCATCCGATGGAAAGCAGGCTGTGTGTGACTTATTGCCTCTGTCCTAAGATTATTTACAATATGTAAGAACCAGTGTAAAAAAACCTAGACAGAGACTCATACATGAAATTATGTATGTGTGACTACAGTTAACGTGATTTGATGTAAATATGGTCCATATCACTCATGTTGATACTACTTTAACACCTGCTAAGACTGTTTTCTCTACATGTAAACAGAAAAAGCCAGTTCTGCAATATGTTTTAATCCACTCTCCTATAGCAGCTGCAAAAATTGTTTGTTTTGCTGACTGCAGTGTGAAAAGCTCTTTATACTATAGCCTTTGTATAAAACCTTTCCAGTTGGCCACTCTGTGAGCAAAGAGAGATGAAGTAGGACCCCTTCAGGATGTGAAGTCCAGCTCTTTGATGGCTGGAGCTTCAAAGTTTCACAGGCTGATCCCAACCTCACCCACCTTTGCCTTAATACAACTAAGACTGCCCTTCTAAAGCTGGTGGTTTACAGCTGCCCTCCCTGATCCTGCCATTTCAGCATGGAAACAGCTTCTAGGAACGTGCAAGTAGTACCCGTACCCCCTCCCTTTTTTCATCGTAACCACATTTCAAATTACAATTTTGCTTAAGTGATTTGATGCAAACTTCATTCTCAAACTCATGCAACTATTCTTCCATTGGCAACATTAAGATTGGACTAAGGGCTACATGATTTTAAGCATTAGGGGGGGGAAAAAAGGCATGAAGACATGAAGTGTAAGGTCATGAGCTTCAGCTGTGCTTTCCTATTCGGATGCATTTATGACACCCACTATGTTTTTCAGAAAGGGAGAGGGTCTGTGGGTGGTGTGATATATTCCACCCTGAGCAAAATCAGGTCACTTCTGAAAGATTTGCATTTGGTACCGAGGAACTGAGTTGCAAATAGTCTTTGTAATTAGCAGAAAAAAAATCAAAATTTAGGAGGATGCTCCTGGTCAGATAAAAGTGAAGCACACCCTTCGATTAATAGGTTATATTGAAAATCCACTTGTGTCAGCATTGGCAACACTAAGATTGGACTAAGGGCTACATGGTTTTAAACATTAGGGGGGAAAAAAAGGCATGAAGACCTGAAGTGTAAGGCCATGAGCTTCAGCTTTGCTTTCCTATTCGGACGCATTTATGACACCCACTATGTTTTTCAGATAGGGAGAGGGACTGTGGGTGGTGTGATATATTCCACCCTGAGCAAAATCAGGTCACTTCTGAAAGATTTGCATTTGGTACCGAGGAACTGAGTTGCAAATAGTCTTTGTAATTAGCAGAAAAAAAATCAAAATTTAGGAGGATGCTCCTGGTCAGATAAAAGTGAAGCACACCCTTCGATTAATAGGTTATATTGAAAATCCACTTGTGTCAGCATGAATGCTTGTTTTTATGCATATATTTATGTTTAAGCATATATTTCTTGCAAAACAGAAACCTTCGAATAGTTCTTTTAAGTGAATTGTGATCCCATTAACAAATAAAACTTTTTCCATTATAAGTGTGGTAAAAATCCTGTGTTTAAATTTGCTGCTAAGGGAGAAGTGTGTCTTTCTGTAGTGTCACTACTACATTGAATGTTGCTTGCTTTGAGCAAGAGTTTGAACTCAAGGCCTCCAGAGGTCCCTTCTGACCCGAGTTATACTGAGATTGGGATATTAGCAACAAGCAAGTAAGTAAGGGAGAACTAAGTGCAGGAATGTAAGATAATGCAGCAGGGAACACTGCAATAGAAGATTAATGGCTGTGAGGATGATGCATTGATGAGCATAGAGTTAATTATTGAGTTAACTATTGAGTATTGATAATTTCAGTTATCTGAAACTATTACAGTGAACTCCATGAAGACTTTGGACTCCTGAAATGGCGCAGTATGTGCTACATGGGATTTTACTTTTACTTCTACTTAGATATCTGCTGCAGAAATTCAGGCCAAGAGGCCCCTCTGCATTTGGAGGCAATTTGAATAACTTTAAATATATTTGGGACTCATTACTCATGCAGGAGCCTGAGCAAAGCAATGGCGTTTTAAAAAGTCATCAGCCTTCCCAATCACACCAGCTTTCCTCAAGAAGAATAATTCATGCAGAATCATCTATGCCATCATTTGCTACCCCGAGACAGCTAAGTTGGGCTGAAAGTTTTTCCTAAAAGATCACTGGGGTTTTTTTTTGATCAAATGCATCAGCCCTCTAAAGAGTGCTTCTATGGAAAATCTGAGCTGGCATACATAAAACCTCCTTCTCTACCATTTCTTGTCTTAGTGGAACTAGTTTAAAGTCCAATTTAATCTCACTTGAGGGTCAAAAAGTTTAGGACACACATGGTAAGCCAAGTCCTTTGGAAAATTCTGGCATTTGGGCACCAGTTCTGCCCTTTGTGTTAAAAAGTCACATTCACGGATGTTTCTGTGTCTCTGTGGAACATATGGGGCCTTTACCAGAATAGAAGATGTTTCAGAAACTCTTGTTTTATTTATTACCGCATTCATTATGATATTTAGGATACAGATCCAGCCAGATAGTGTGGCCATCTCAAATTCTCTAAGTCGAAGTCTGCAGTAGCCTAGGTTGTTCTTAAGCTCATGCACTGATGTAGCATAATTTACAGTACAGAAGTAAATTTTACTTCACAGCTTACTGACCTTGGCTCTCTGAGGTGAATTGTGATCGCACACAAGAAGTGGCCTTCAGGATGAGTCCATAGCAAACTTCCACCTCTGTCTCCAGAGTCGTCTCCCAGACCATTACAAAATGCTTTTAGGAATTGCCTAAATCTGACTGAAGTGAAAAAAAAAAGAAGTTTTATAACTAGCATTAAGAGGTTGAGTAATAGTAGGATATTATTTTGAGAATTGCACTTGAAGCTTCTATTTTGGGATCTACTGCTACCGGTCGATTGATGCAGAAAAATAATTAGGGATATTTTGAAAAATTTTGCTTTGACCTTGTTCAGATGCCTCTTGATCTGTTCCTCAGTCACAGATAAAATCTATACAGATGTCCATGAAAATCAGCTTTTTAAATAAAATGCATTTGGCTTGGTAACTATCCCAACGTGAGGATAATTAATCATCATTTCATCATCCAATTGGTGAAACAGAATCTGGAAAAAAAGAGAATCTGTGTTACTGTGGAAACTGTTCTCACTGTTTCACTACACATTTGGGGATACCACATTTCGAAAAAGACTCTTTACATCATTTGTGGCCCAAACAGTCCCCTCCTTTCCTGTTTAAAAAAGGAAACAGCTGAATTTTAATGTAAACATGCCAAGAGAAAAGCCAATGCTATCCTTCTAAAGTGTACTCCACATCACATCTGGTAGGCTTGGACATAATTAATGTGGAACGTAAAGGAATAGCATGCCAAAATCTTTAACATAATTCCGAATCAAGCCTTATGCCAATCTCTCACTCCCTGCCAGTATGAGCTGACATATCCTATGGCTGGGGTTTGATGTACTCTGGCACCTGGAAGAAACTGTCAGTAGATTTTGGAAATAAAAGTGGGAGAACAGGTGCACAGCTCCTAATAGAATTTACTAACTCCAGGATAACACTTGCTAAGGGTTGTCTGACAACAAAAAGCAGTGTGCGCTCCAGGAGCATTATCCAAAGCGGAGGCAAAAAATTCAACACCCAGACAGCTCCCTGTCCTTATTTGTCTGTGAGCAAACTTACTTCCTTTTGAATTCTTAAGTTTAATGCCCAGCAGTGCAAGCACATACATAAGACCTTAACTGTGGGCATTTGTGAGGCCAGTGTCCATTGCTCAGCAGCTATCCAACCTCAGGTGACTCCTTTCACCTCTCAGCTTTGAACAGAACCTACTGAGGGCAAGGATTTTCTTTACATATGGGGTTTTTGAGTGCCTTAGGGACTGCAGCCCTGACCTCGAGTAGGATTTGACATTCGCACTTAGGCAGTGTGTAACTGCTGTTTTAATATGAACAGCTGTCTGGTGTCTTCTTAAATTAAACAGTCTTTCCCAAACTAGTGCAGCACCTCTATTAGTTACTCTAGAAATGGTGTAGGTTTCTGTGTACGACTGAAATGCAGCCTGACTGCCTACCTGCCTGCAAAGGCACTTGACAAAAGGGAGTGTTTTAAGGAAGTCCATGCATTCAGACAACCAGGATGCGTCTGGTTCCTCACTCAGATCCAGTATTACCCCTTTGTGGGTGACCTGCAGCACTGCACCTTCTTGGCTCCATTACAGCAGAGCACTTAAACACTAATTCTGGGATCAGTTTTTCAGCAGAAGCTTATTTTCATTTGAAAAAAAACCAAAATGTCTATTTGGCAACACTGAAAAGTTTCCAAAATTTGTCTCAGGTTTGCTGAATTGTTCCTGTGGGGGGGAAATAAAAAAGTATAAACAATTTTTTAAAACAATGGACTTCTCGGCACTTTTAAGAGTAATGTTTTCGTTTCTCTAATTAAAACAACTGTGCCTGATAGAGGAGAAAAAGCCTAATGGAAGGTCTTGTAGGGAGGATCAAGAGGTAGGTGTCCTCCAAAGAAGGAAGGAGACAAGCATGTCTAACTCTGAGCCTGTGCCAAAATGACATTTCTGTAGCTTTTTTTCCATGATGATATAAAAATACAAAAAGATCTCACTCTGTCATCTGAGTAGTATGTTCAAAAGTACTGAAAATATCACAGGTCGATTTTTTCCAAAGCATTGCCTTCCAAACATATCTGCCAAAAACTTCTTAATGTCTGGCTGTCTTCTGAGTCCCCTGGAAACGTATTCCTCTGAAAAATCTCTCTTTCAGCCCTAAAAGGAAGCACCATTTGGGCAGTAGCAGAGCTACACGTATACAGTAAAACAACACTAAATTAACCATTTGGTAACTCAAAACCATGAGTAACAAAGTATTCCAAGCCTTCCTAGACTTGATAAATAATTTGGTTTTTATTTAAATTGCATTTCTGCTCATAATTTCATTTCTCCCCCCCCAGCACTTCCCTGGGGCTCAGTTTTGGGGTCAGTCCTGTTTACCATTTTATCAATGATCTGGATGAGGGGATTG
>NW_010182063.1:0-45734 GCF_000695765.1 Mesitornis unicolor
GTTGGACTGGATGAGCTTTCAAAGTCCCTTCAAAGTCCTAATAGTCTGTGATTCTGTGATCTCCCAGCTGTCAAAGCCACAGTGCTAAGACTAATCCTCTATTTGCTATGTGCAATAACATCACTTCTACATATTGCAGCAAGAATTTAAATGAAATAAGTTTTCAGGCAAATTCTTTCAGTATAGGTACTGCTGCAGGCATCAAGGATGCTGAAGCATGACACGAGCCTGTCAGGTGTCACTCAGGAACATCAGACACTGAGATACCCTCAGACAGGACTGTCAACTGGAAAGAGGTCCACAAACACTACAAGGAATTGTGATATAACTTCCCAGTGCTAGTTCTAAACAAAAGAAGGGCCACAAATTTACATCAGCTAGGCACTGCAAAAGAACTCAAGTTATTCCAGATACTAGAAATACATGGAACGGTTTCTGACTTGCTTTTCCTTTAACAAGCAGGTGCAATTCTAGCAAGAATATAAAGTCCAATGCCTTCTTCCTAAAAACCCATCCAAAAATTTATTGCTGTAATAGGGTGTGAAATGAGGGTTTATTTGCCAAAAGATAGTACATTCAGATCAATGCAAAGTCTGGGGTCTCTTGGCTCTGCACAGATCCTCAGTGGAGTCTGCAAATAAATCCCAAGCTTGAGGATCTGAGCAGGGGAGAACCCGAAGGCATCAGATGTAAACAAAAGTCAAAATGTGCCACTGGATTTGACTTTCGGTGGCTTTTGTCACATGTACAGGTGTTATGATTGTTAAAACTATGGGTTTCAAAACAACATTAGTAAAACTCAGTTGCCAGTATTACAAATAGAAAAGAGATTCAGCATTGCATAGGCAACATTACACAAGTAATTTTGGAAAGGTACAGTCCTGAGTCAATTAAGATCTAGTATTTCTAATGGGAATTTTTACTATTAAAAAAGGCAGAAATAATAAGGTTTTTGAGACAATATCAATACAACTCATTAATGAAACAATGAAAACTCATTAATGTGGGGATGAAGCTGTGTGATGCCATCCAAGAGCTTCCCAAGACAGGTATCAAAAGGAGAACAAATTCCTTAAGGCAGTGGACTGAGATGTGCCTTCGAGTTGGCAGTGCCTGGAGATGAGTTTCTTACAGAAGAATACTCAGAAATACCTAACATAATTGGGTTATTTGGTTTGATAGAGGAGAGAGGAAACCTATCCCAGCTATCCAGTCTAAATATTCATGGCTACACAACTGCAGCCAGAGAGGGGTTATTACAATAAGGCTTTTTAACAAAAAGAAGCATCTAACAGGACCTAAAGCTATAACGGGAGCTAAAAGCACCATGCCACATCCCTTCCCTCAGATACATCAGTTTCACATGAGCAAAGTTTCATTAACTTCACTGGCCCTGATTTAAGTGCAACAAGGGTTTCTTGACCTTTGAATATAATGGACTGCATTGAAACGATTTTCATCAGTAAAATTCAGTTGTCACTATTGCAAATAGCGAAGAGATTCAGCATGGAATAGGCAGCATTACTCAAGGGATTTTGGAAAGGTACAGTCCTGAGTCTACCAGTATCAGTAGCTGCAATATTTTCATATGCTGTTTTGAGAGAGCAATGAAAAATGTGTAACAGAACAGCTTCAAGAAGGAACAGTGCACCACGCTCACTAGTTTTTCACCTGCTGCAGTCATTTGAAGTTTAAAATAATTTTTAAATTGAGAGAATTAAAAATTGAAATGAAAGGCTGGTGGGAAATTACATTCTCCTAATTACCTTAAATAGCTTTAATTTGGTATCAGAAGGCACTGCACTGTATTAGGAAGTTGTCACTCCCTCCATAACCACTAAAAATTGAGGACTTCTCCCCAAGTTTCAGTGGGCAATAGGAAGGTCAATATAGGTTCGTTATATGGGGAATAAAGGAGTGTAAGGGCTGGTTGTGGCTGAAGCCAGCACATGGTGCTGAAGGTGCTGCTGTCACAGAGCTACACTGAATAATGAAACACATTCATCAGCACTCCTTGCTTTGGGGAACACGGGGGAAGAATATGCTGACATTTTGAGAACAGCTAGCATTCTCTTTAATATTTTATATATTTGTCAAACAAGTAATTAAGCTATTTCGTAAATGTGCTGTAATAACGATAAAATACAGTGGAAGGACTCAGGTAATGAGTGTCGTGCGTTGCTGGGAATGGGCTGACTTGGTAAGATTTAGTAAATTGTAGATTAAGGCTCTAGAGTTCTCTCCATTTCAAAGCACTGACAGCTCTGTAATTTGTGTCCTAATAGCGAGAAAATGGAACGCTAACTTTTAAACTCTCACTTGCAGACACCCTTCTCCCATGTTTCTCAAATAATCTCTAAATATTTCAGGAGTTAATCACATTCTGTAAACTTTGACTGTGTTTTCAGCTAGTAACATGTTCTTGAGTATTTGCTGTGCTTGAATGCAACTTAAAGTCAAAGGTACTAAATATAAGAGAAGAAACACCTTTAAAACAAAGATCTAACAAAGCTCCTTTGAGAAAACAGGGCAGGAGTCTGTGCCCCCTGGTCAGGGGATCAGAACTGAATGCATGCAAATGCATCTCTAAATAGAACTGAATTTACTGGAGCAAAGCAGTGGATGAAGCCCCTGAATACTTCTTGTTGTCTGGAAAAAAGTTTGCCTACATGTGGTTTAGCAGATGCAGGAGGAGAAAAGATTCCGTGCAAACAAAAACAGTTGATGGAAGAACGTTCATAACATGATAGGAAACTGAATTAGTGAAATATTGCCTGGAGTGTGTGTCAGTGAACTGATAATATTATTTTTAAAAAGGAGCATCAAGAAGATTGTGTGCGGAACATTATAATAGATGTATATTAATGTATAGTGTAAAATATTCATTAGCATACAGAAAATTGAGATAGCATCTAATTGAACTGTTTAACCTCTAAATGACTAATTTAATCTCATTACTATAGTCAACATTTGTTGATAGATAACAGAAATTAACTGCAGCAATTTCCCCTTCTATGTTTAGGAGCAGCTGTGAAGACATAGGAAACAGAGGAATTTTGAAAGATCGACTTTTCCCTGTGTTTGTAAATGGATATTTCCAAGACATCTTCACAAAGAAGTAGCTAAGAGCAGCAGCTGCCTGGAAGCACAGAAAATGAGCCCAGATGTAGCAAGTTCTGTTTTCATATGGATTTATTACCTTGTTATTTGGGAGGTCTGGAGCCAAAGATATGGCTTAGAGCTTATAAAAGCAAATTGGTTTTCAAACTTTCCTTCTGCTATATATTTAACAGTGATTCCTTACCAATTTTTCTGTCTATACTTCAGTTGTGCGACATTTCCAGATGATTGAAGCCCATGATCTCTCAGTACAGTGCAGTTAGAGGAGACATTACTTAGGATTTAACTTCCCTAATCATTACATAGACTGGAGTAAAAAAAAATTGTGATTATCAAAAAAGATGTCAGAACCTCATTAAAAATCTTATTTGGTCAGGTGCCTAAAAATAGCTATGAAATGCAGTGAGTATTGAAACAGTATATCACAACTCAGCTTAATGAGGTGCCATAAATATGTATATACCATGTAATGACCCCTACGCAGTGATTAACTTTTTTCCGTAGCAGTTCTGTACTAATATCTCTGAAGATGAACTGTTGAATCTAAAGATTATTTGAAAACTAGATACAGTATCAAACTTTAAATATATTTTTACACACCAGCAACTTCACAGACCTCATCCCAGTTTTCCATTAACTGAGTCGTTATAGGAAAAAAAACCACCTTAGGCAAGAGACTACAAACTAAGGCATTTACAGAAATTGTCAACATTTTTTCCTCTTCAAAAATGTTGATTTCGCAAAACAGAGGGGAGATTAAAAATTTTCACAGTTCAAAATACTTTGTAATTATTCCTGTCTTATAATTATACCTAAAAATTCCTGATGTTCGTTGTATGCCTTCAAAAAGCCCTTGTTAAACTTTGGATCCTTTTTTATTGTGGGGAGTAAAGAAAGCAGCAAATTCTATTACGTGAAATCCAGATATAATGCCAAAAATTGCCCTCGTTTACTGTGATTTAAATACTTCCAGTCATTTCATTATCCCCAGTGGTGTCAGTAATGTCCTACTTTGCTTTGGATGGAATTAACTCCCACACAGCCTGGGAAGTGATTTGAGATCTCTGAATCCACTATGCCAGATGCAAAAGCAAAAGGCAGGTTGTTGTTGTGTCCCTTAAGGAGCAGAGGCGAGGGAAATATTCATAATAGTCATGTTCCATCAAAATGTTTTTCTTCTGGTGCAAAAAATAAAAGTTACTGCAAGATTAAGCTCTTGATATATCCTCCCTTTCAGTATAAACAAAACTTCAAGCAAGTAACATTATCACTGACTGCAGTGGAATTGTCAGTTGTCTGAATTAATCTACAAGTTTATATTCTTGTGTGGAGCAAAGCCTTAGAGATTTTTACATCCTTCCTTCTCTACATGATGAAAACCTGGATTAGCTGATGTACCCATCTAGTATTCAAAACAGAGTCATTAAGACATTTAAATTAAACATGGTTAGTTAGCTATGCTTTAAACCTTAACATCTGTAGAGTTTTAATTATAGTACAGTATGCAGAACTCATATAAAAGTTCTGTTAAAGATACAGTGCTCATTGGCCATAAGTGTCAAAACCCATGTAATGCATTTTTCTCCCTGTGTAAATATTCCAGGAAGTTAAACCAGTAACTTTGATTAAACAAATGAAATTTTCTCATTATTGATGGCTCATGTAATTAAAGCAAAGTAGAACCTCTCTCACATCAGCAAATCTGTCCTGCTTTCTCCAGTAACAGAATATTTTCTGCATCTCTAAAATTTTATTAGTTCCAAAGGTGAAATTCGGGCACTTAAGAATCAAAGAGGAAAAATATTTCTGAGAAAACTCCATCTGTTATCAGCCTGGAAGAGGACTTGTAATTTGCGAAAAACACCAGAGCGCTGTCTGCAAGGGTGCTGCTTATGCTCCATGTTTCCAAACATTTGCTATAGGCATCTGACTTTCATCTGGGTAGCAATTACTGATGGATCGTGGTGTGCTGGTTAGCAGCACTGATGCAGTGAGATACCGACAGGGAAAAACAGAGACTCATCTATTAAGTCATCTGGTATCCAACAGCTGTGGTAAAAAACCCTTAAATATACAAGACAGAGTGACTAAGACCTATTATTTCTAATGGGAAATTTTTTAAAAAGGCAGAAATAAGAAGATAGGTTTTGAGTGAATATCAATAAAACTCATTAATAAAAACTCATTAACATGGGGACGCAGCTGTGTGATGCCATTCAAGAGCTTCCCAAGACAGGTAGCAGAAGGAGAACAAATACTTTAAGGTGGTGGACTGAGATGCACCATCAAGTTGGCAGTGCCTGGAGATGAGTTTCTTATAGAAGAATACTCAGAAATACTCAGAAATACCTAAGATATTGGGTTATTTGGTTTGATAGAGAGAGGAAATGTACCCCAGCTATCCAGTTTAAATATTCGTGGCTACGCAACTGCAGCCAGAGAGGGGTTATTACAATAAGGCTTTTTAACAAAAAGAAGCATTTAACAGGGCCTAAAGCTATAACCAGAGCTAAAACCACTGTGCCACATCCCTTCCCTCAGGTATATCAGTTTCACATGAGCTAAGTTTCATTAACTTCACTGGCCTCTATTTAAGTGCAACAAGGGTTTCTTGGCATTTGAATATAAGATGGACTGCACCAAAATGATTTCTCTTAAATACCGCTCCACAACTATAAGAATTTGAAGATTCTGGTACCCTGCTGCCCCTGAAAAAGTAGTGATTTAAACTTGCCAGCACAACCTGCTCTATCTCTGCTCCTGTTGGACCCATGTGTCTATACCAACCATTCTGGTGCCAAAGTGCAGACTGAGCAGAGACAATAAAAACATTGTGCAACAGTAAGATATTTCATATTTACTGCTTTCACATTGGTATAATTTCATTGGCGTTTATGTAATTACCTTTGATTTACTATGGTAAAAGGATATAGAATAGCACGCAACAGATAGACCGGTAGTTTCTGAGTTATGACACAATACTTTCAAATAAAGCAAAAGGCAGCTGAAGTCTTTCCTTACTCATTTTAACTGTACACTCTAATGGCACCTTATAAATATTTATGAAATTCATTAACAGACATATAATATTTGAGCTTTAATTGTTTAAGGACATTAAAACTTCATTTTAATAGAGGTAATATAATTTTTGAATACTTAGTGTACCAGGTCCAGACGTTGCATTTTTAAAACTTAATGACAATGATGGGTTTTTCGTCATGGGGTTAGATGGGTTAGCAAATGTAATTTTCCAGGCTCATCTCAAATATCATTAATTCTGTCCTTTGCATATAAAATAAGCTGAGTTATCAGAGTCACAGTTTGTTTAACATATGACAAATCCTTTAGACTCTCATCTTCTATTCCTCAAATAAACTTTTTCAGTTGACAAAACCAATTAAACAAGAACAACATGAAGTTGTATTGGGGAACTATGTTGAAAATCCCAAATGACGTTAATATTCCATCATACTAATAGTTTTATTAAACACTATTAAACACTAATGTGTTTTATTGTACGTATTATGGAACTTATTCTGCTGGATTCCAAACCAAAAGCCACTTTGCCATCTTTTCATTTTATATTTACAGAACTCTAGTGCCCAATTTACCTACAGGTACTGCTTTTGTAATGCAGTGGGTTCTCTTCAATCCTTCATGGCAGAAGAGGTCTAATGTGGTTTATTTCCTTAGCTTGGGAAGATGGAAGAGCTTTGGACAGGTTTCTCTGTTTCATTTCTGCCAGCAGTTAAAGACAGACATTCTCTGACTACAGCAAATTTTATTGCTCCTGGTTTAAAGAGGTTTAGAAGAACTTTCCAAACTGTAGTTTGCACAACAGTAAAGCATAGGTTTTTTTCTCCTTTTTTGTTGTTTTGCAGTGCAAAGGGGAACAAAATTTAGCAAACTCTTATTTCAGACAACAGCTTCAGTGAAGAAACCATCCCTAAGGGATTCCCTTGCTTTTAAAAAGAGATCTACAGAGATGTTTATCACACAATACTCCAGCTGTGTCCCACAGTTTTGCAGCAGTCTGCAGCAGGTGGTAGCATACCCTTGCCAGGACAGCCAAATTCTGAGAACCAATTTGCACCATTGTTGGAGAGCAAGGCCTGTGCTTCTTTCTAAGGTGGACCCTTCAAGGTCCTCAGTAGCATTTTGTCTGGACAAATTCATATTGAAATAAACTATAACCTCTTAGAACCTTTTAAGACATCTGCATCTTAAAAAAAAAACAAACTATGAAAATCTAAAAATTTAAAACTGTGATCAGAGATGGCTGTAATTGAATAGTATCTATGACAGAAGTAAAGCAGGCAGTGAGATTAGGAATTCTGAAGGATGGCTATAGATTAAGATAATGTTAATTAGTATGTTACTAATTAAGTAACATAAAGCCATTACAATAATTTTAGTAAACTAAACAGTGTCTGACTTGGTGACGGTGGAGAAAATTCATGAGTAGCCTGTGTAATGAAAAGCCTGGCAGAGACCAGCTCTGTGGAGAAAGTTCAGTAGAATGAAATGCACTGAGAGTAAGTTCTGCCATAATTATTATTACTTTTTAGATCACAGAAATACTGATTAAAAAGGATCACTGGAGATCATCTACTCCAAACTTCCCCTAGAAATGGGACCTTTGCAAAGAACAGATGATGTCAGCCATGACTTTGTCAACACATGACTTAAAAATCTCCAGGGTCCCTGACCATCCTTTAGCCCCGAGTCACACCCTTCCTGGTTTCCTGATATCCCTCTTTAATTGGCCTCATTATTTCATGTGTAGCCACACCAGTGACCAGTGGTGAGGGATAACAACTCCAGTCTTCTTGCCATGTTCTCCCTAGCATAGCCAAACTTAGAGTTTGTGATATTTGCAGTGAGAGCACACTGGTGGATCACACCCAGCTTGATGGCCACCAGAAACCTCCTGTAAACCCTTTTTCAGTGGGTCTGTTCCCATCCTAAACTGATCCACATCCTTACTCCACCCCACATGCAAAACAATTTGGTTCAATTTCATAAGATTGTCCCAGACCTCAAGACCCCTCTGAACTGAAGCTCAACCATGTCAATTATTCCTCCTCCTTTAGTGTCATCCACAGATTTATAGAAGGTACACTACATTTTTCTATGACATTCTAAATATGCTGCAATGCACAGTTCTGCCTTGCATATTATTTATCCTTGTCACTGTCACAGAGGGACTTGTCTTGCTGTCAGAATCCAAGTCGAATCTGCCAGGAGGATCACAGCTGAGTCAAGATTCCCTCTCAGTAGCCAGCCTGTAGGCACAACAAATGTTGAGCCCAAGAAGTGACAGCACAGAGTGACAGTTTCAGAACATTTTGTTAAGATTTTTTTTAGTATGAAAGGTAGATATTACATAATTAAGAATGGAACTAAATGTTTCAGGGAATTCTTTCAGTTAATTTGAAATGCAATAAAACCTTGAAAATCTAAGATCTCTGTTTCACTATCTTCTACAGAAAATAATTTTATTGTCAGTTTAAAGCTATGTTTTAATTTAGAAACTAAGACAGTCACAACATAAATGTCCCTGTTTAGTTGAAAACCTATTTCTTGTTTTTTCAAAGGAAAGCTCTTATTCCCAAACCGGTGAATTCTGTATTGGTACAGATGCAGTCATGACCCAGAACCGAAAGCCAAACGAGGTGCACTTCAAGGTTCCAGGAGATGTCTAAAACTCAGAAAAGTCTTTTATAGCCATGGTAGTACCTTCTCCAATTTCTTATTTCATCATTCTTTCTGTGAGTGTGCTTTTTGCTCAGCTGAATACAAGTCAACAATGTAATGGCAAATAGTTTCTCTGAACTGTAACAACCCTTCTCAAATTCATAGTAGATTTTTAGTGTGGCTTTACTGATCCTGTACAAATTTGTGTATTTGTGTCTATTTCAGACACTGCTCGCACAAGGATTTTGGGGTAACTGATCCTCGGAAAGGCATGTGGACAAGAATCGTCAAGGAGAAATCCAGGTGCGAATGACAAAAGCAGTGACTGAAGGCATTGGTGTGGAGCCCTGTGCCAGTGCCCTAGACACCACAGATACCCCCAGTTCTGTTTCTCCATACAATCTATAATCAGTGGCCACAAAACTGCCTGTTTTGGACCTAAGTAGATCTCGTCCTACTTCTCGATGGCATTATAGCAGCCTTGCTTTCTATACTGAAAGGCTGGTCTAATTCAGAGTGAAGTTTGGCTGACAGATAAGAAACACAATGAGACAAATACAGTCCTAAAGACTAAAAACCATGATTACTTTAATGGAGCAATTCCAAAAAAAAGTATTCAGTGCTTACTACAATGGAGCGACTCCAATGAATGTATTCAGTGGCTGTATTTAATTGAACTCTTAGGATTTGTCTACATTTGGAATTTTACCAAAATAGCTAGTCAAGAATAATTACCATGCTAGGCTCTCTAATGCAGCCTGAAACCGTCTTTTTCCTGTAAAGTATAACCTATGCTGGATCTATGCCTGAAGAGCTGTTTTGGAAGAATTCTGAGAGTAGATAAATCCTTGTAATTATGAAAGGGACACATAATGTAACACAGAAGGAACAGGCAATGAATATCCTGTGCAGTATATTTATCTATATCAAATAAAGAGTCAAATATGACTTAAGTGTGCCCAGTGAATTGTGAGTTAAAAGAAAAACTGAGAAGTGGCATCTCACATACCTCAGGTCTCTCAAGTAGTTCTTCAAACCTATGAGCTTTGAATTAACTACATTTATAAGATTTCATTAATACTTGATTATTACCTTAAGATGACAGGGATTTAATTCTATCTGCAATTCCTTTCATTCAGTTTGGCCACTGAAGTTCACTTCTAGGCATATGTTAATTCAAACACCTTAGAAGATCATTGGTTTGTACTGAGAAAATATCCATAGGCCATTTTTATGCAATTAATGCAGTGAAAAAATCAATTAACCAGTGAAAAAATAGTTAATGTAGAATCCATTTCTCAATGTCTCCTGAAGACACAATAACAGGGGCCATTGCTGACTTATATTCAGGTGGAAACCTTAGCACAGAGGGACCTATATTTACCTACAGAGACTCTTGTCTGGGATTCACAGAAACTGTGCACAGAAAAACACAGCCAAGGCAGATTAAGAAAAGAGTCAGATGGACTCAAGCCTATGAAGAACTTGAAAAGAAGTATAGGTCTTGTGTGTTTATTTCCACCACTGGATCAGCGAAGGAATAATACTGGCTGCACAGGGGAGACAGTGTATCAGGAGAAGCAAGGGCAGGACTCCTTAGAGAATGATGCTTAATAACCAAACAATGCTTAACAGTGGCAAAGCAACTGAGGGGAACAGTTTTAGAGCATTTTAGACTTGATTTCTTATAATGCCATTCAAAAACCGTAGCAAATTAACACTGAGAATTGATAATAATCTTCCAGTTGAATCAAAGTGTAAATATGGTGGCCAGTGGCTGAAGCTCTAAGAGAGAACATGCCCAAACTCCAAGACAGCCTTGCATATCAAGAAGAGTTTCCTTTATATCTAGCACAGCAGTAAAAGTCTAAAGAAAAGGGTTGAACCTAGAGGATGCAAGGAAACTGCAAAATAATTTGGTAGCTCTTTGGTCATACGATCTGTACGTAAGCCTGTGTCATCCATATAGATCTTCTGTTTGCGCTTGAGAACACCAAATTCACTCTCTCTTGTTCTTGGGACCTCCAGGGGTGCTTTGATGGTTGCTGTGACTGGAGATGGTGGCTCTGTGAGAAGCAGCATGGAGAAGGCAACAGCAGACTGGGACAGCCAAAACACTGTCCTACAGATCAGTGAATTTATTATAAGAATTATTATTATTCTATAAATATTTTAAATGCTCCATCACCACTGTTACTTTTATTAAGACTTTTTATGGTTTTGGGGAGCTTTATAAAATAGCAAAGGAGTGCAGTAAATGAAATCTGTGTGGCTCAGAACATCAGTTCAGGCCAATAACACAGGCTGGGTTTAGTCAGGTAATTGCATTTGACTTCACTGCAGTAAATCGTGTCCTGTCACTACACATTACATACCATTATACACACAGTTGGCTTTGATGCTCTGAGGGCAACTAATTGATCTAGTTTTACAAGAAAGTAAATTGATTAATTTAGCATGGTTCACAACAGGAAGTCTGGATGCATGTGTCGCTTTTTATGGATAATCACTGGATCATATAGGGAATCTGAATGTATGAAACCAATTTTGAAAAGTGCAGGGATAGTAGGGCCAAATAAGTGCTGCCACTTTCTTTGAAGTCCACTAAAGCTCTGAAATAGGAAGTAGCCAGTTGCTGCCTTATTCTACATGAGTTTTCCTCTTTTCCTCAGGAAAACGATGACTAGCCAGACTGAGAAGTGGAAGTTTGCTAGGAACCATGGTGCTAATTTTCCATAGCAAGGTCTCCATTTGCTAAATGTCTCTAGCCCCAAGACGCTGTTCCATCTGCAAACTGAATGTTAGCGCCTGCAGCTCAGTTCGTTCCATCTTTAACACGACTATAAATAAGCCTTGGCTGCCGCTTGTTTCCTCATAGCTTAGTGCAATGAAACTACACAGTAACAATTCCAACGACGCAGAGGAAGTATTCTGGACTACCATAAATCAAGGTTATTCACAGAAGGCAATAGACTGAAGCTAGTTTATGGCTCTTGGAGATGTGGATCAAAATAACGTTAGTGCGAAACCTGCTGCATGGAGCTATTTAGAACTATTTGTGAAGTACCTAATCCTCAGAAACTTCTTTTGTGGTTATTAATCACCATATGCCGTTTATCCTGACCTGCTAATAGAGAGGTTGGGGAAAGATTGCCTTCCTAGTGCAAAATCCTGTCTCATCTTTTCATACTGTATATTGGTTTACTGATTTACAGTAAAAGAAGTGAAATAAAACAAACCCTAATTTAATATTACATCAACACAGAAAGCTACCTTGGAAATCACATGGCCCACCAAGGTTCTAATCAACCATTCTCTGTATATTTTTAAAAGTGTGACTATCTATAGTTTTGATTTATCTTCATCAGTTTCGACCATTCACAAGTTCAAATCTTTCAATTTTCCCTTTCCCTCAGTTCTGCTAATAGGGAACAGAAGCAGAGTAATTAATTAATTGTTCAAAGACAGCGGTGCAAGTCAATGATAAAATAGAGAAGGAATTCATTATGTTCATCCTAGAGTCAATTCATGTGCATGTTCAACCTCCAAATGAATTTTGCAAGTCAAAACAACAAATTTTTCTACCTGACAAACATACTGCTAATGTAAGAGTCCAGGAAGGGGCAGAGAAATGGGAAGATTTTTTGTACCATTACAAATTAAATTCAATAGTGATAAGAAAGCAAAAGAAAGCTGGATTGTGTTCACTTTGGAATCACAAGTTTCTTGGGTTTTTGGGGATTGATCATTGGATACTGCGACATGGAAGGTAAGAAACATAGTGGCACAGCAGTATGACACTATCTAAAATTTTGAGGCCTAGTAAAACCTGGCATATTAAGGAACTTGCACATTTGCTTCTTGCTTTTTTCAATTTTCATAAACTGTTTTCTAAGTGGTACAGATCAAACTGCATTGCTGGTCCCACTATCAAAATACTTCAATCCACTGAAAGAGGAGAACAAAATGGTTTTTTGGCAATCGGTTTATTCTTCTTTCAGTAGTATAAAGCATTTGTGTTTCTTTCTTGTAATCCTTTATGCCTATAAAGTGACAATGTCAGAAAAACATACCTCACATTCGTAATGAATGCACCACTTCCCAGTTTCTCCATGATACCTGAGCCCAAATTTTTGTGCACAGTGAAGCCTCTGTGGTTTCTGAAGCTATGCTACATGTGTAGAATAATAAGAGCCCATTTATTCAGGTTTGACTGGCCACAGAATAGCAGGAAATGCTGAGGATAAGATGGATGTCTTATTTCAATGAAGTTGTGACTGTCTTCTGCAAGTCCTTTTCCTGCTTTCTGAGGCTTTGGGATTGGTGTGCTGGCTGCTCAACTAATCTCCTGAAGGATGGATGTGCAAAGCAGCTTTCCTGTAGCATTGAGCTTTCTGGCTGGCAGTTTCATCTGGAACAGTTCTGTGGCAGAATGGGCTATTTTTCATTTTGACAAGCGGAAAGGCAAAAGAATACAGTAAATGGGAAACGTTCACCTGGCACAAATCTTTATATGCAGTCGCATGTTTATAGAAATGTGTGGTTGGCAGAAACCTTAAGAGATCATAAAGTCCATGCCCCTACACCAAGGCAGGTTCAGTTATGACTGCTGTTAGCAATAAATGTTTCTCTACCTCAGCAGCACTGACCACGCCATACCTTGGCCATGTAGTCTATTCCAAAGCTGTCATAACCTCACCATTAGGAAAGGGCTTTTTCTGAACTCCAAGCTTCAGTCTTTCTTGCTAGAATTTAAGTTTTATTCAGCAAGAACAGAGAGAACAGACTATTCTTGTCCACCTCGCAACATGAAGACTGTGTGAGTTGTTTCTTTGATAGGTTTGAGGGGTTTTATGTATTGCAGGATGCCTCAGTTTCCTTTAAGTTATCCTCAGGCTAGCCAGACCTAGGTTGTGGTTTTGGTTTTTTTCCACATGGATTACAGTTTCTACATTACTAATCAACCACCTCACTTTTCCGTAGACTTCATCTACCTTTCAAACTGCAGTGGCCAAAGCCAAACCAAGTGATTAAGAGACAGAGACAAGAATCTATGGATCTTGCAGGCTGTTCTCTTGCATTTACACCCCATTACGAGTAACTCCTGTTGAAAAAATATGCTGTTATTAACTCAAGTTCAGCCTGTGACTTCTTACTCCATGCCCTCTCAGTAGTTCCCATTTATGACCATGTGCTAGCAATGTGCCCTTGCAGCCAAGAAGGCCAATGGCATCCTGGGGTGTATCAGAAGGGGTGGTTGTAGGTCGAGAGAGGTTCTCCTTCCCCTCTACTCTGCCCTGGTGAGACCACATCTGGAATATTGTGTCCAGTTCTGGGCCTCTCAGTTCAAGAAGGACAGGGAACTGCTGGAGAGAGTCCAGCACAGAGAAACAAAGATGATGGAGGGAGTGGAGCATCTCCCTTATGAGGAGCGGCTGAGAGAGCTGGGTCTCTTTAGCTTGGAGAAGAGGAGACTGAGGGGTGACCTCATTGATGTTTATTAATTTGTAAAGGGTGAGTGTCAGGTGGAAGGAGCCAGGCTCTTCTCTCTGATGTCAAATGATAGGACAAGGGGCAAGGGGAGCAAGCTGGAGGTGCCATGTGATTGTGAGGAAAATCTTCTTTACTGTGAGTGTGCCAGAGCATGGCCCAGGTTGCCCAGAGAGGTTGTGGAGACTCCTCTGCAGACATTCAAAACCCACCTGAACATGTTCCTGTGTGACCTGGTCTGGGTGATCCTGCTCTGGCAGGGGTTGGACTGGATGAGCTTTTGAGGTCCCTTCCAACTCCTCATATTCTGTGATTCTCTGATTGTGCAATTACAGAGTTGATATTCCTGTCTAAATCTCCTTGCAGAACTCTGTCTTAGCTGACTCAGACCATTTCTTCAGACTATCAAGATTTTAAGTTCTAATCCTGTTCTCTAATACAGTCTTTGTCCACATTCCCTTGCAATGCCTGCAAGTTTGGTAAGCACACTATATATTCCATCTTATAAATCATTAATGGACACACTGAAATCCAACTTCTGCAGACCACTACTAAAGGAAAAGTCCATTAGCCTGTTCTGCAGCCATCCTAAAATAAACGTGCAGACATTTTTTTGTATTTAGGAGAATGTCATGTAAATTACTGACAAACTCTTAAGTCAAAATTCATGACATCTCCTGGTCCTGCTCTGCTCATAATGTTCATTACATTTCCAGAGAAATACATTTGTTTGGCTGACATAATATTTTCTTGGAAAACTCACCCAGCCTGGCGAATCACACACGGTTACATGCCAGGTATTTCACAGAGTATCTGATAATTTATTTTGGGCTCTTATAAAAATTGACATTTACCATATATTCTTAGAATTTATTTTCTTAGAATCTGTCATTCTCTCTCTCTCAGTATATTTTTAAGGACGAAAACCGTATTTGCATTTCTTCCCTCCTGCCACACTCCTATCCCTCCAGACCCTTTCAAATGTCATTATCTTAATTGCTTGCAGTTCACTGGTGCAAAGTTGAAATATTTCCTCTTTTGGTGTCATGGACTGCTAGCTTTAGTTCTTCATTGACTAGATCAACATTTTCCTTGGTCATCTTGTCACTATTAAAGCACATCTGAAGTTATTTCTTAATCTTTCCTGGTAGTTGTACCTTACTTTGCAACCCAAACTGTATCATCTTCATGTTTGTTATTCTTCATGGCATTTGCTCTTAGTAACCTGGACTTAATTTTCTTCACCAGTTTCTTTTCATCATCTATTAGAGGCCACAAGGAATTTAATAGCCTATTCCTATTTATTTTTCCAGGAACCTAAAAATATTTATTGAGGAAATAAACTAATCACCTTATCTAGACCAGTACTTTCCTTGTGAACGTTGCCTGTTGCCAGTTCCTCACAGCCACTTACTTACCACTTTATAAAATTTGTACTATGTCCTATCCTACCCAAATTAAAACATAACTCCACAAGTGATACTGTATCAGCTACAATACACAGTTCAATTTACTACAATTTCTTCCTTTTTTTTGGATTACCAATGTTCATGTCAAAGAAAAAGATGAGACAATTACAACAATATACTTTTTATAGACTTACATTACTTTTTCTCTTTTTTCCATTTTACTTAAGCTGTTCTTTCCTACGAACCTGTTTCCAAATCTTTGTCTTCCATCTCATTCAAACCAAATGACTGGCTTGGGTCTTATCACTTCTCCCTCAACTTCTTCAATAATGTATATATTGCATTTTTCAGTTTTCTGCTCCAATATGCACTGCTAAGCAGGAGCGTAATAAAATATTTCTTGTTCTTAGTGCAGAGTCCTGCTCCAGGCTTCTGTTTTCAGAATATTAGGATGAAATTATCCAGAACTCCCACTTCTCTGCAAGTAAACAGAAAATTCTTGGGCCTGAGGGTAGTCAAAGTAATACAATTTTGTTCATATAGTCTCAGTTGCCCTTAAATCAACATCCCATATTGTATTCTTGCTTTCCTTTGGGTCTCTTATTTGATCAGACACCTGATTGGTTTTGATGTGATACCGATAGTTGCATAAAAATGTCAAATGGAGATGTGATGGGTACTGCCAGCAAATGAGCCCAAGCATCACAGGCAGAACTTCATGAGTTTATAATAAAAAGAAACCACTTTTACCGTATTCCCTCTACGATCAAGATGTTTAAACACAGTTAACTGTGTGTTAATAGTATGATAATTCAGAAGCAGAAACCTGATGAATAGAAAAGGTACATTCCAGCAAGATAAATATTGAAAAGCTACAGTGCAAGTTACAGGGATCTCCCCCTCTTGTGAGTGAGGGCTGGTCAGTGAGATGTTGAACAAAAAGCTGTTCATCCATCAGGAGTTTATGTTTTTTCATTACTCTGTTATATTCAATCTGGTGTTATAAGTCTATATATTTATAAATTTAAAAAACTGGAGTGGACTGGGATCTTCCGTAGTGTTAGAGATTGCAAATTTGGGGACAGTAGCTCAAATCTGATTGCAGTGAATTCTTGGCAATTTTTTCCAGTGTAGTTTCTATTTCCTCATCCCCATCACCTGTCTTCTCTTTGCCCATCTGCTCAAAGCCATTATCTTTACAGTACCCAAACTTACTGAGCACTGAGACAAGTTAAGAACCAGATGCATCCCTTCCCTGCCACACAGCAGCCCCACTCCTTCCTCCCTGCTTCCTGTCTAATTCAGAAAATGTTCCTGTATATTTCCATAACCTCCACAAGGCCTAGTCCAGCTCGATAGTGAGTAATGCTCATTTTAGCCCTAAGCTGTTTGGCCTGTAACACATCTGTGTAGTTTTTAGTCTATGCAAAAATGCCTAGACTAAAAATGAGCCCACACAACATCAAAACATATTCTGCTACTTAACAATAACATTATTTTATTCTTTCATAGCCTCCAGTCTTGACTATGGATATATTAAGAATAAATAGGAATGTGACATATACATTACCAATTTGGTGGATGCTCGAGGGGGGAATTAACTGGAAAAAAGCATTATTCTGCAGGAAACACATTTAATGCAGGCTTAAATGTATTTGTTTCAAACTGCTGTATTGGCAGAAAGGCTTTAAGACAGCTAAGCCAGAGGAAGTCACTAAATTATCATAAAATCTCATTAACAAGGGTTAAGTTTTTCACTGGATTAAGAATATCCTGATAACTTTCATATAACAAAGTCTCTGCTTCAAGAAGACTTCTCTGGCTTTGTTTTTTCTTTTTCAAAACAAATACCTTAATTGTGTTAATTCATTTTAGAAATGTAGAACACACATATGAATAATTCAATTTGCAACACCCTGTATTCCGTTTAAATTATTGTACTTTTCAAATACAGCTTTCCATTTTATGCATGCCAAGAGACATGATTAAAAATATAGGAGCTACCTACATTCGCAGGGCACTGGAGGAATCTACCACAGAATATTTTTATCACATTTGCCAGCTCTTAGCGAGGTGATTAGCTCTGAGAACAAGAGCAGTGTTACTGGAAAAGTGTGTTTCTTTATTCCCCCAGTTTTTTCCACACTGTCTGTTTTGGAAGTTTGTTGGCCATGATTGTCATTCAGACTTGGCTTTACAGTCAAAGGGGACCCAACACGAGGTCAAAACTTTGACCTCAGCACCGCAGTCTGAAAGTAGTAATAAGAAAAATGCCATCTGCTGATGACTGCATCCTCTCTCCCGTGCCCCATATCTAATTACCTGGAGTGCTTGCTGTTGTCTCCACACCTTGCTTTTGCATTCAGTAAACATGCTCTATATTTGAATGTACTTTCCTGGAAATATCTATTTCATGTTGCCCTTCATGACACCAGGCTGGATCAGCATCTTTTTAACATGCAATTGAGAAGCAGTGACTCACTGCACTGCCCAGAAACACAGTATAGAACTGCGAGCTGTGAAAGATAAACCACGCCAACTGTTTCATTCGTCTCCAGAAATATGTGTCAAAGCTTTCAGATTCCTGGATCGCAGCTTGAACCCTGGCGCAGAATTAAGTGCCGCTTCTCTACTTCTCAGCGTATCAACCACACGAATTTAGCTCACTGCTGCTTTACTTTTGAGGCTCTGCAATTCACAATTGTCTCAGAATTCACAAAAGTTTCCTTAAAATTTTGGCTTTTTCATGTGGAAAACAAAAAAAAAAAAAAGAAAAAGATTTTGTTTCATTTCGTCTCCAGAAATATGTGTCAAAGCTTCCAGATTCCTGGATCGCAGCTTGAACCCTAGCGCAGAATTAAGTGCTGCTTCTCTACTCAGCGTATCAACCACATTAATTTAGCTCACTGCTGCTTTACTTTTGAGGCTCTGCAATTCACAATTGTCTCAGAATTCACAAAAGTTTCCTTAAAATTTTGGCTTTTTCATGTGGAAAACAAAAAAAAAAAAAAAGATTTTTCATGAACAGTGGTTTTAAAGTGACCTTTATTGGGAAATCAAACCTTTTCTCTTTTGCAAGTAGCCTTTTTCACATGAGAAAAAACTTTAAGCAGCTGTTATGATGGGTTTTTTCACACTGGTGTCTTGCCATCTGCTTCCGCAGTTTATTTCACATCATTTAGCGCCTGTTTAGCGATGGCACTATTCTAAATGCTATTGTGCTGTTGTCTATTGGTCTGCTGGCCCATAAAGCCAAAATGCCTCACATCTTGGAATCTAACATTTCTTATAAATTTATTGTTACGCTTTTAGAATTAAGAAACTGAAAGATACTATCAGAACAATCTAGCCCTCTATTTCAGTGCTAATTGCAAGAGAGATGGCAAAAATGGGCCAATAACTTATTTTTAAGGTGCTGACATTTCAAATTGCAAGAACAAAAAGTTCCTTCAGATCTGTGACTTCTTAATGACACCTGAGATAAGAATCTTTAGCCCTGCACCTATTGAAAATGTCCCACAGCAGAAGTTGGCAGCATAGGGCTACAAAGATGATTAAGGGAGTGGAGCATCTCCCTTCTGAGGAGTGGCTGAGGGAGCTGGGTCTCTTTAGTTTGCAGAAGAGGAGACTGAGGGGACACCTCATTCATGTTTATAAATATTTAAAGGGTGAGTGTCACGAGGATGGAGCCAGGCTCTTCTCGGTGACAAACAATGATAGGACAAGGGGTAACGGACACAAACTGGAACACAGGAGGTTCCACTTAAATTGGAGAAGAAACTTCTTCTCAGTGAGGGTGACAGAGCACTGGACCAGGCTGCCCAGAGAGGTTGTGGAGTCTCCTTCTCTGCAGACATTCAAAACCCGCCTGGACACCTTCCTGTGTAACCTCATCTGGGTGTTCCTGCTCCGGCAGGGGGATTGGACTGGATGAGCTTTTGAGGTCCCTTCCAATCCCTAACATTCTGTGATTCTGTGACATGTTCGTAAGTGCCAAACTAGGATTTGTAGATGTCTACAAACTCTACACTACAGAAATTTCAGTTCTTCATTCTGGGGGCAGCTCAGATCAATGGAAGCTAGTACTATTTTATTATTATATTGGGTTATGAGTATAGCTAATTATATTGGTAAACCTGTATCCATTGATAGCACCACAAATTCAGGAAAGAAAACAAACTGATACCAACTTGAGAGAACAAAATTCAGACAATGTCCAGAATAACCAGCTGAGCTTTCCACTGTAACATTTCTGCAATCTAACTGAAAGACAGAATGGTAAATACTTTGCAATGTATATTTTGAAAGTATATTCAAGTCTGCGCACTCATCCTTTGCTTTAAAAAGTACAGCTCTTCCCATACCTACAACACTTACTCATATTATTGCCACGTCCACAAGCCTTCGGATAGGAAGAATTGGCTAATGACCCAGTTCTGCTTTTGACTGAAACTGAAGCTGGTGCTTTTTTGGTTATTTGTGAGGTTCTGTTTGATGTTGGCTTATTTGTGAGGTTTTGTTTGATGTTACTGGGTTAGTTTGAGTATAAGTACCTTTTACTGGGTGGCACAATCTGCCCTAGAAATATCAATAATATAATAGCTGCAGCGAAAAACAGCATGTTATTCTTGCAGTACTTATGACATAGACACAAATAATTTTAGGTGCTATAGTTAAATATAAATTATAGATAAAAACAACCCTTTTATTTTCAGAAATATATAAAAGAACAGACCACACAGTGAGAATGGGAACTGTCCTGGCCATCTATCTTCCAGTAAAAAATTACTCTTTACAGTATATCTGTTTTGCTCAGCCCCACGCCAGGTACCTCTAGCACTATGGTTCTCCTTTAGGGATTAATAGGCTTTAACTAGTGAGAATCTTCTAGTGGTAGTCAGCCAGATTCTCCCTTTCTCCAATTTATCTGATGAGACCTTGAGCTATACAGTTGCTCACAGTGAATACTGTGGTACCTCAAGTTGCCTGACACTCCCTTATTCAGTGCACTGACATTCATGTTTTCAACCTGCAAGAAAACAATTTTCCCCTATGAACTTCAGCTTCAGCAAGCCATTTGCTAGAGCACACATGCAAAAACCATGCAGGGACACTGCTTTGTATGAATATTTCTCTGATTGAATACATTGCTTGGAGAATATTTTTGGGGGGATGGGATATCTAAAAGTTAATACTGTCATTAAATTTAAGCTGTGCTTCAACCTAATGAATGCCTTTTGCTTGGTACTGTGCACGTGCACAAGAGATCAACCTCACTGCAAATAATAATACTATTTATCATTTCCATTGAAACTCGGGAATTCCAGCTACAGGCTAAGACTGTGCTGTACAGAGCACTGCAGAGACAAATAGGAGAAAAAGTACCAGGTACCATTGTAATCAGACAGACAAAAAGTGGGAGCAAGAACAGAACAAAAACATCAAAATTATTTATCCAGCATCATGCAGCAAATCAAAGGAACTTCTGTGAATAAGATGGGGTTTTCTGATTCTCACTCTTGTTCACTGATAACGATATGCTGCTTTTCCCAAAACCACAATTTCCACCACATCACTTTGCTTGTTTTACACCTTAATTTCACATCCATGAATTACAGAAACTTGATAATGCCTTTCGCCATACCTATACGCTGCAAAAGATGAGATTTGTAGGTGGACTAAGGGATGTGAAAATAACTGCAGTGAGTACATGTCACAGAACCCCACACAGATTAAACTAGACAAGTGAAACTCAGAACAGGATTTATTTGTAACAAACTGAAAACAAACTCAAATTTAACTCTAACCTAATCAAAACCACTTTGAGACTCCGACAAACATTAACAATCCACAGATTCAAGATGTCACTTGGAAATTTATACTGCACCGCTCACTTAATTCTTAAGCTTTAGAAACAACAGCCAGAACTTGCAATCACTCACTGAGTAAGTTGAGAGTTCCCAACTTCGAGGAGAAACAAGGATCCAAAACGCACAATCACTCACATGATAAGGCGAGGGCTCTCAACCTTGAGAAGTTACCTTAAGCAGCATCCCAACTCAAGGGTACATCCCCCAACTGCAGACCCACTGCTCCAAGGAGGAGCAACTCAAATATGCCCTCCAGTAGGGCTCCATTTATACCCTTGTCGAATCTGATCTGTGGTCAAACATGGTCATGTAGCCCTTGTTGGCTAAAAGCCCCAACTTTCCCACTTTCAGCTCAAATGTGTACACAACAAGACCCATAAGGGAAGGCTTCTGTCAGACCTCTGTTGAGTCTTTGTCGGGGTGAGTGCGTCTGCCACAGTAGACAGTTGAATTACTTTTAAGAACCGGCATATCTGAAATTTTGAGGAAATAATGGAGTCTTCAGATTTATGCCAACTGATGATGTTGCCATGCAGTGTTTCAGATTTGGGAATTATGAATAATGCCAGATCACTGGAACTGAACAAAGAATTTGCCCGTGTTTGTCTAACTTGTTCTTAGACACCTCAGCTAAACAACTGAAATAACTTCCCCAAGCAATCTATTGCAGAATTTCACTTGCCTTACTCTTAGAAAGTATTCCTGCTATCTAACTATCACTATGCATCTATGAGATGGAAATTATAATACAGGTTTTAATTTCCCCTGTGAGATGTGAGTGTAAGACCCCAGAAATCTTACAGCGAGGGATAAAGTTTATGACAACCTTAGTCTACTAAGAAAGAAGATGGCAAAATAAGGTTTGCTTATGTCAGTCCCTCAAATACTCTAATCTGATGCATGGGTCAGAGGAACTAAATTTTTTACATCACCTCTTTCATTTGCCCAGAAAACATTTATACTAGTAAATAATTAATTGCATGAGATTCTCCTGGTAATATTCATTATAAAATTCATGATTAAATTATATTTCACGTCTTGGGAAATAGAAAACAGTTAGCCAAGGTCAAGCTGAGTTTTCAGCCAGTCCAGGAGGAAATTTATCATGCATTTGCTAACTAAAAATTATGCTCAACTGAAAAAAACCAGACACTCAAATACTACTTAGTAAAAGAAAGTAAAATTACCTCCGAGTCAGACCCCAGCCAATTCAGAGAACCCAGAAAAATTTCTGATAAAAATTATGCTCAACTGAAAAAAAACAGACACTCAAATACTACTTAGTAAAATTACCTCCGAGTCAGACCTCAGCCAATTCAGAGAACCCAGAAAAATTTCTGAGTGCTGGCAAGCACAATCTTTGTAGTCCCTGTGCTTTCCTTATGTGCAGACAGTACATATAGGGCCCTCAAGAACTCTCTTACAGCGAGGGATAAAGTTTATGACAACCTTAGTCTACTAAGAAAGAAGATGGCAAAATAAGGTTTGCTTATGTCAGTCCCTCAAATACTCTAATCTGATGCATGGGTCAGAGGAACTAAATTTTTTACATCACCTCTTTCATTTGCCCAGAAAACATTTATACTAGTAAATAATTAATTGCATGAGATTCTCCTGGTAATATTCATTATAAAATTCACGATTAAATTATATTTCACGTCTTGGGAAATAGAAAACAGTTAGCCAAGGTCAAGCTGAGTTTTCAGCCAGTCCAGGAGGAAATTTATCATGCATTTGCTAACTAAAAATTATGCTCAACTGAAAAAAACCAGACACTCAAATACTACTTAGTAAAAGAAAGTAAAATTACCTCCGAGTCAGACCCCAGCCAATTCAGAGAACCCAGAAAAATTTCTGAGTGCTAGAAAGCACAATCTTTGTAGTCCCTGTGCTTTCCTTATGTGCAGACAGTACATATAGGGCCCTCAAGAACTCCTGTAGCAACCCCTCTGAGATACTGTCACCTGATACTTCCTGAAGGATTTGGTTTAAGTTGCTTATTCAAAGGAAACATCGGTCTGTGTTCAATAATTTACGTTTGGGTTCTTACTTCTTCTCTGAGACATAAGTAAAATCTGAAGGAATTACACACACAGATACCACCTGCCTGTCAAGCTCCACTGCCTGGAAAACATCTTCCCTCTCTACTTCGTGTCTACTGACCCTGCCCTAACTGTACCAATACCACCAAAACACTTGGAATCTGCTGAAGAGTGAGGACTTGTCTGCAGAGCCAAGGCATCCATTGCTTCACCCCTGCACTGGAGCTCTTAAGGCACCTGTGGGGCAGTTCCCCTTCGGAGGTCAGTATTTCCAAATTTCTGAGGGTAGGATAGTTACCTTTAAGAGAAAAGAAGTAACCCCAAAGAAATGGCTGCTGGATTCCTGTGGATCTATTTGCTCCAACAGCAACAAGCAGGTCTGGCCAGGCCATAAGAAACAAGTCAGATGGTTGCCCAGCATACCTCATTCTAGACTTGCATTTCATTTGCAACTATGAGTTAGAAAATATGTTTATAATCCCTTAAATTACTTGTGAGACTGTGACCTCAGCACAGGACGTCAACCATTACTTTCAACACAGACCCAGATGGGCTGCAGTTGCAGTTCAGAGCACGCAGAAAGGCGGCTGAAAATGGAGCCAATAATACTTGGAGCAATAACGGAGAAGGAACATCAAACTGATGGGGGACAGAGATAATCAGGCTGTTTTGATGGAGACTTTTGGCTTTAACTTGTAGTTGTTAAAGGCAGAGGAAGAAGTTACCACCACAAGAGCTTCAATAGAGCTCATCTGGATAGCACTGTTGAAAGGAGGTGTCTCCAGACAGTCCCAGTTTGGCTGCACATGCCACAGAGGTATTCACTGCTGATGAAGCTAACATTATCTCCAGAATTATACTAATTACCAGCTTTGTTACGCTAAACAATCATTTTATTTTGGTAATGCTGGCATAATTCTAGATTAATTAGCACAGACTTAATTGAACCTAAGGGAAAAATAAACTGAGAACACACTGACAAACAAGCATGATTTAAAATGTAGAGTTTGTTTTCAGAAATTTGCTAATAATATGTATTGTCTTCTACTATCACTAATGCTTTCACATCTGAAAAGCGATTTCCTTCCGTTTCCTCTGACTTTCTGAACATAACGTTATGAGAGGAAGACTAAGAAGTTGAAGGGATCATTAAAAAGGAGAAATTATTGTGAGTTATCACACTTAGTTCAAACCTAAAGAAGGGGTCTAGGTATAAATCTGAACCCTGAACTGTCCTGTCACAAAGTTTTTCAGCTCCATAGACTGGCTCCAGTTTCTTTCTCTGCTCTGCACATTAGAGTGTTAGATGTCAACTTTTTCTAACTATTAGCTATTATAAATCCACCTCTGGGCTGTTTCCAATAATTGCTGCTTGACCACTGCGCTGAGAAGTGGCAAAACTTTTCCCACAGAAATAATTTCAGCACATTTTGAAGCCAGTTAAAGCTCAATGCACTCCTTGTCTGCCCACCTGCTTCCTTCCCCTGCCTCCAAATGCTTTATTATAAAGGTCAATGCTTAATTTTGCAAGGAAGATAAGTTTTTAAAAAATCAAAAGAAAAACAAATTATCTGCAATGAAAAGCTTGGGGCTTTTCAGTGCTTTTTTATTTTTGTTTTCCCACCAAAGGAAAAATTAATTGTTCCACAGTCCAATTGTCTTGAGCCTTCTACCTTGTGAAACCTCTGTTATTAAGTGGTTCAGTTGTCAGAAGGATTTAATCCCTAATCAGTCTTTGCAATCGGATCGTGCAGGCTGCCAGACAAACGCTTGACTTTAATTCCTCACATTTTATCTTGACGCGCGTGTGCAGTACCAGGTGCAGGGAAAGAAGCAATGCTCCATCTGGGACAACTTCTTGCATTTCAGCTTTGCTTCTATGTTGCACGAGATAGCCCTGGTTTTGTTTCCTTCTGCTCTCCCAACTGAGACTTTCACAGCAGCTTTAATTAGTAGTTAGACTTGTTATTAAACTTGGATTTCATATGATTTACATTTCCTTAAAGCCTAAACAAAGACAAGGTGTTAATACTATTTTTCCAGCCAAAGTATTACACTTGTAGTTGGAATTCTCTTTCTTTGACCTTGTATTTGTGCTTTCCTTATGTTTTCTATATTGCTTATAAACATCACGCTCTCCCCCTACCCCTGCTTTATAGCATGTACTATACTATTTTGGCATTCAGCTGTGGGAGTTCTGGTTTGTCTGCTTTTATGAAGGTCATATGGAAAGATTTTTAACCCAAGAAAATGTGCTTTACTCATGAAACATCAATCAAAGTTTCTCCTCAAAGTCTTTAAGTTATTCCAACTCAATTAGCCCATGTCAATTAATTTGTTCTCTCCTGATCCTACAGCTTGAAGTTAATTCCTTAAACTTTATTTCACACGCAGTTACAGTACATCTCTGAGGCCACAAATGAATCTGAAGGCAAATGTGTAGTTGCAACCAATAAAAGTTGCACGGCTGTTTGCCACATTTTCTTAGTTCAGACATTCTCAGAGGTAGGCTATGCATGAGTGTTAATAGAGCTTTGCCTGGTGGAGCCACTCAGCGAGACAAACAATTTAGATTTTATGTAAAAACTAATTCTAGTTTATATAAATTTTAAAAGAACACTTGCAATTACAGCTGAAAATGCAGACAATCTGAGATGAACCTCAAAGTACAAACTGTCTTTGCATCCGACTTCTTAATGTTGCTGCTCCTCCAAGACCAGATACATTTATGGTGTGGGTGTGATGCTACTGGAAGTGTATTGTTCCTTGTACTTTGACTTCTTTTAATATAGCTTACACCCCTAATTCAGATACAATTTATTCCATATGTAGTCACCATGTTGATGAACAGGATCAAAAGACTTTAAAAACACTCCCTTTTCTACAACATGAATCTGTTTGGAATTTCAGTATTCTTCATTAGTAGTGTCTCATTTCCATCTCTAGATCAGCTCCAGCTCTGCATGCAGTCATCTTCCATTATCTACATTTTAATTACATATATACCCACCCCACTGTATCTACTCAAAATTAACTAAGTATTTTGTTTTGAGTTATTCCTACAGAAAGGTTTTTGCTTCTTTGTAATGAAAGCATAACGTGGGGACCACCCATGATTTACTATACTGTGAGAAAAACACAGTAATATTGTATCAAAAAAAACTCCAAAATAAGTGAAAAATTTTATAACAAATGACATTCAGTCCTTCAGTTTCCAGAGAGAACAGCTAAAGTGCTTCAAAACCTAAATATTTTGCTGGGATTTTGTGTCTATTTTAAAATCATTGTAAACAGCAGTGAAACTTGCACAAATTTTGCTGAAGATCCATCTAATTGCATGTACAACTGATGACCTGCAGAAATGCAAGTAGCAAATTAATTACCTCATCTCCCCGGAGAAATAGAGAAAATAAAGTACTTTTGCTTCTGGACTTCAGCATTAGCTGCTGAACTCTTGGCCTGTCCAACTGGATATTCTGGCAAGATTTCATTACAGATGAAGCTCTTTTCTACAGGGAGAAACAGTGTTTGCTGCCACTTTCATAGTTTCTGCTCATTGCACTTATGTCACCACAAAGGAAGTGCAATTAATCTTTAATTTGCAATTCATTTAGTACTTCCAGATTAACAAGGAAGACACCCATAGAGGCTGTTCCTGGCTATCCAATCAATTTCCCCTGTGTTTTCTCACACTTTGTGTTACAGCTTATCCTGAGCTCCTGTTTGTGAAGGTATCTCAGTGCTTCCTTAATGAGCATCGACATTGAATCCAGTGCTCTGCGGTGTGATTTAAACAGCAACATCCAGGTTTGGTACCTGTGGCCTCACTGAGCTGTGAAATTAATCAGACGCTGGTAACAGCTTTTCTGTCACCCTTGCATGAATCAAAAATGCCTCAGTCCCCAAATGCTGACAGCCCTAATTTATTCTTCAGAGCCTGGGGGGGAAAGTGCCACTGCATGCACAGCTTTCCCTTAGGAATCACAGCACAGCCAGCAGAACTGAAGAGCCTCAAATACCGAGCTTCCCATTTCAAATGCTGCTACAGGGAGGAAGGGGAAGGATGCTGATGTTCAAACTTCTGGGAGCTGGGAAAATTTGCTTCCAAGTTATATATTACTCTAACAACAGCTGACAAATGGCATTTCTGAGACTGGCATGCCTGGGTACCACACCTCACTGTTGTGAGTCTTTCAGCCCAATGATTTGGGATTCACAGCTGCATTAGGAAGCAGACAAACTGGCAGTGTTACAATGAGTAGACTCAAAACTACATTCACATGAATATAAAAGCCATAGGAGCTTTTACCTGATGCATATCCCTGTGCTTCTTCAATTTTAACCTTTAAAAAACTGCAAGAGCAAATTTGAAAAATTCCCCAAACCTTCCTCTAGTCCCTGTGGATGTATCATTTTGTTTTAGCTCGTCTCTCCCCTTTTTTGTTTTTATAAATCATTTAAAGCTCTGTAATTTGAATCACTAAGAAGAATAAAATTAGTTTAGAGAGAATAGAGAACAAGGTGAGAAAAAAGGTGGGCTGCATGATGTGATTATGGACTCATGGAAACATGAGAAGTGAGTCACTGTTCATTAAACCGAGTGAACATAAAGCAATGAGATAAAATGAAGAGGAGGAAAAGTAGTTTAAAATGTTAGCATGTTAACTGAAATATGTTGTAAAGTGCTACTTTAAAATAAACCAACTAAAGATGCCTCCAAACTAAGTACGACTAAAAAGTTTTTCCCCCACACAAGTATAATCTTTAGATGATCACAACCCAGCAAGAAAACTACTGCCAGCAAAATTCCCAGAGGAACATAAAATTACTACCAACTAACAGAATTCAGATTGTTACTGGCGATAGTATAAGTTGAATGCAGGGGAATACAGTGATTACAGCTTCACCTTTCAAAAAAGTTCATGGCAATCCCTCATGTTGGCTCAAATTCCATGTATTGAATGTTTGCTGCTGTTCTTCAATAATCTTAAATACAAATTGCTTTGAGTTTTTTTGGTGGACAGTGGAAAAGGGAATGCACAAGAAAGCCAATATAAGCAATAGCCTGGTGGTTAGTGCAAGCTTCTGGAAAATTAGCGTGGGTTTGGCTCGCTCTCCTCCCATTTTCACAGAAAAGTGATATTTGATATGAATAAGCATCAGATCACACCCCACTGGACGTAGAAATGAAGAAGTAGTTTTCTGCGTATTTGACATTTCTGCTTTAAAGTAGATTTGTAACAGGCAATTCCACTGAGCCCAAAATCAGTGATGGAATCCAGGGGTAAATGCAATCTCATTTGGCAGAATTGTCCTCTGTCAGTAGAAACAGGTCTGTTTATGTTTGCAGTCAATTGAATGAAAAATACTCTGATGCCTGTATAGGAGCAGGATTATTCCCCCAATCAGGATTACGGCAATGCAGAGACTTTCATAGTGGAGCCGCCTCATCAGCTGGTAACTAAATCATAGAATCCCAGAGTGTGTTGGGTTGGAAGGGACCTTTAAAGCTGATCCAGTCCAAACCCCCTGCAGTGAGCAGGGACATTGGTACCAGATCAGGTTGCTCAGAGCCCCATCAAGCCTGGCCTTGAATATCTCCAGGGATTGGGCCTGCACCACCTCTCTGGGCAACCTGTGCCAGTGATCGACCACCTCATGGTGAAGAGCCTTTTCCTCATATCCAACCTAAATCTGCCCTTTTCTAGTTTAAAATCACTATCCTTCGTCCTATCGCTGCATGCCCTTGTGAACAGCTCTTCCCCAGGTTTCTTATAAAGACCTGAGTCTCCTTTCTCCCAAGAGAAAACAGAATAAGTCAGGAATGATACCGTTGTGGAAAATGCAACCTTAGGAATGCCTTCAACTAAAAAGTTCATCACACTTGTGCTAAGCATTGAAAAGTCCCACTCCTGTTCTGTCAAAGCTTGCAGTGATCACTGATGCTCAGTTACGCTTGCAGGCTACATTTACACATCTCTGGGGACTAGATTCAAGCATTAATCAGTTTAAACCTTTGCAACTTTCTCCTTCAGGAGTTTTGGCCTAATCCCTTCCATGCAAACTGTTCATTGCTTAACCAGTAGCAATTGTTAAATTCTTTTTTAATGGAGAGAGACTTCAAGAACATCCTCTGGAAACACAACCCCACTTTTCTCTGCAAAGATATGGCCTCTGGTGAGGAAAGAGCTGCTACAGAACCACCCAGTCAGGAGTAATAAATATCTAATCTTATGAATGCTGACAGAAGCCATATGAAAAAAAAGCTGTCTGCAAATAATTCTGAAAATGATCAAGTGTAGTGGATTTTTTTTCTTATAAAGGGTTGGCAATAGTCTTGCAGCCTTTAAAAACCTTACAGAACATTGCATAGAGAGATGACCTTGTTAGCTCAAAGCTTTTCTCTAAGCTATGTTAGTGCTGTCACCAGAGACAGCATATAAGGCATCTTTTGTAAAATAATTTTATCTTATGGATTTTAAATCTGGCCACTAGGCATTTAAAAATAATATTAAAATTGGGCATTCACTTGAGTAGTTTTCAGTCTATGCAGACAGAAGAATAAAAATTCTGAATTATAAGAAATGTATTTAATAAATTAGATTAATAATTTAAAAATAAGCAATTTCCTTGTTATTGATGACATAAAGCATTTAGAAAAGAGTGGATTGATTGGAAAACAGCTAATGAGCTCATTATAGAGCAGGGTTTAATTAAAATCAATTACTCCACTCTCTCATAAAAAATGTAGATCAGTCTCACTTGGAACAAATATCCTTGATGTCTGCAATGGGAAGGGAAGTGGTCTCAGTGGCTTTTGGGGAATTTTTAGCAGATACACAGACTATGTTGCTTTGATCATGGATGTCAGGGGTAAAAAGTCATCTTCTCTGTATTCTCCTTGCATGCTTTCTCATCACCTCATTTTTTTAGACTTAATTTAGTTTTCTAGAACAATTTATGCAAATTAAAGTGTTAGCTTTTTTTTTTCCTTACTGGGAAGAATTGGCCAAGTGCACTATTCTTCATATATATGCAAGGGTTAAGTAACAGACAGCAAAGACTGAATCCAGGGCAAATCCAGTACAGTGGAGTCACTTCAATTTTCTTAATGACCAAGTGTTTAATGGAACCTAACCCTGGCTCCCTCATCTCCCCATGCTTCAGTCTGAGACCCAGCCTGACGCTGAACATTTAACAACTCAGGTAATGGCTGATTTGCTATATCTGGAGAGAACCTGGTACACACCCCCATAGACCAAGCTGCTAGGAAGTGCTTTGTGCTTTCCTCAGTGTGAAAAAAAATCACTTTCTTTTTTTTTCACTGGCATTGCTAAATCTGTGTTCAGTTCTTGCAGCAAAAATTTAAAACCTTGAAATTTAGCCTCTTTGTACTTAGTCCCTGCTGTACAAGTTGTTCCAACTCTTAAAAGCCTACACTATAGCACAGCATCACCTACCACTGATTTTTTTTCAATGCCATCCATCTTTCAGGTATTCATGATTAAAGTGTCTGTTTCCTTCCATGACACTTATATAGCCTGTTATATATGAGAGATAAAGAGGCTACAACTCAGCTGTGTGTTTATATAGGAATGAGGATATTTAAGACCATCTTTTTATTTTCCTACACTGGTGAACCAGGAGAACCCAAGGGTTTATTTCAGCAGGTTTATTAAGCCTTCATCCTGCCCTCGGCCCACACTCATACACTGTGTGAAGTTTGCTCCAGGCTTGTAAATGGCACGGTGAGGCCACAGTGAGGGTTAGCAATGTGCACTCCATAAATCACCAGCTGGTTGCTCACACCATGGTACAAGAAGGGAATCACAGACCACGCTGGCATTTTTGTGGTCACAGTCTGATCTCTGCCAGCTCTTGGGGCAATGAAGCTCCAAGGCTGTGCTGCTTATCTACAACACAGTTGTGCCAGAAGTGACTGTGTGCAAATTGCTTTGATCTTTCCAGCTTATTCATATTAAAGGACTTTGAGGATCACCAAAATAAGATGTTTATTTTTCACTTGATCCATGAGTCTGAGACAAAGACAAAGTGGTGAGACAGAGCATCCCTCCCTCTATGCAGCTCACCAGGGAGACAGTAGGTGAAGAGAATTATGTCCATCTAATAGACTCTAATGCAGGAAAGCACCCAAAGGACATAAGGCAGGCAAAATTGCTCTATTTATTGAAAAAAATTAAAGTTTGCTTCCAAAGCAATCAGAAACAAGGCATGGAAATCACAAATACAGTCTGTGAAAGCCAGGTGGGGATGGGCAAGGTGATTTGTCCCACTTCAAGAACTAGGAACAAGAAGAAACCAAATCTCTCTCCACCAAGAGAAAGGCAAGAAATTAATGCTGGACAGGAGCATTAACAGTGCAAACAAAAAGAATGAGCTCAGACAAATTTTATTGTTAGTTTGGATTTGCCTTGTGCAAACTGAAATCTACCCAAAAGCATCAACCTGGATGGTGCCCAAGGGAGTGCTCAGAGATATCCTGCTCCAGAGAGAGCTCCAGTTTGCTGCTGGCACTCACCAGCACACCAAGACACAGATGTGTCTATTTTCACTTATCATCTCTATCTGCAGCTTAGACAAGAATAAAGTTACAGATCTGCCCTCTCTAGAGCTCCAAACAGACAAAAACCAGAAAGGAACTCGGGCACCATACACATATGGCATAAAAGGAGAGGAGGTTGCCCACCTCTGCTCCTATAGCTGTAGGACCTAAAAATGCTGCTTGACTATTAAAAATAGACTCCACCACAAAAAACACCTACTTCTACAGAACATCCACCAAAAAGGGTTATCAGGAAGCATTCTTGCCATCAAAACCCTGTCTGCTCTTGCTGCTTTGGTTTAGGAGGCTTCCTGGACCCCTCTGATCTCAGAGTCCTTGCTGCTGTTCATTATTTGGCCAAAACTATGCCCACAGAAGTGGTTTATGAGATGGTGTTAGCCTCTGATATCTCTGAAACTGCAGCCCTGAAGTTTGGTATCGTGAATTGGTGTAAACAAGGCAATTTTATTTTAAATGACAGCTTTTGATGTTGAATGTACAAATCCAGCTCAGTATTTGGTCTCCATTTGTTTACAGGTGGCTGTTCTCAGGGGCAGGAGAAGATTGCAATGCATGGGATGCAAACTCAGGAATTAAAATGACAGAGGTCTGATCTCTGACACCCAATGTCATTTCATAACAGTTTGTAGCAGCAACTACTGTGATCAGTGTCCCTCTAGAAATGCATGGTGCTTATCTTCACTCCACCAGTGGCTTTGACCTGTAGCAATTACAGCAGGGCACACTCATTAATACTGAGTGACATATTTGCACCTTGGAGCCAAAGCATATTTTCACAGCAATTTGCTAAAGAGACGATGCTGCCTCAGAGTCTTGCTGTTTTCAGCTCACACTAACATATTCCCTGACTCCATATTTTCATAACCAAGGCACAGCAGGTCTTGCTTACCTTTAATTTTTACTTACCAGTTGTTACTGCAGAATATAATGACAGGGATTAAATCTATTTCCAAATTTATAGGTTAAAACCAAATCAGAAAAAAACACTAAATCCAGTAAAACTATGTCTGTTTAAAATTTGAATTGCATTTTTCAAAGACATGACAGGAGAACAAAGTATTTTCTCATGTTTACTGGCTCACATGGGTAACAGTTACTGGCTTTCTCAGACACACACATTTTAGCAACTTCTACCTTTATTACGACCTGATTTCTAACAAGAAAATGAAAACTTGATCCTTAATCACTCTGTAATAAAAATAAACACAAAAATCAATGTCTCTTTTGCAACCTTCATATCTTGTGTTATTAGACAGTACTTGACAAAAAAAAAAAGTACGTACTAATATCAAAGACAGTACAAATAACAGATTATTATTATTATTATAATGATACCTCCATGATTGTGAAGCAACATTAGCAAGACTCTGAAGATGTAATAGCTGTTAAATCACTCTGCTTTACTTCTTATGAAAAACAAACAATTCCCCTCTTATTGTTCTGCAATCCCTTTCAAGTTCATAGAATAATTCTTAATTTATACAGATAAAAGGGAGTTGAGTCAAGCCCACTATCATGAATATTATTCAGTCCACAGTGCAGGAGCATTCGCAGCTCAGAAAGCAGCAAAAATTTACTGCTTCAGTGCATCAAGCTTTTAAAACAAAAATGTCTGCTTTTCGCATGATACGTTAGCTTTAACGTGTTCACTCTGCATTGGTTCACAGGTGAATTTTTAACGTATAACTAACGAACAGAGAAGAAATTATAAAAAGTGAGGAACAACATTGTGCCACGGACCCCCCCCCTCCGCCGCCAGGGCTCCAGCCTGCTCCCCACATGGCACTGACACAGGCACCGTGCACCTCACTGAGGAGCCTTGATGCTTGTCAGTGCACTCAGTGTGGGAAATTCTCAGCTAAATCCATTTTTATAAAAAAAAAATAAGCCAAGTCTGCCAAAAAGGCAAGGATTTGCAAGAAAATAGTAGTATCCTTTCATCCAGTCCGTATTTTCCATTTAGGCATTTGGAAACAAAAACTTTTCCCTCTCTGGCTTGAAATTATCTTCTCGCTTATGATTTTGGGACAATATTTTTAACATCACTCTTGCATAGAAGTGAAGTGGTAAAAGTCAACATGAAACATTTTGAAATCTTCAAAGCAAAATGTCTCAGTTGCCCCAAAATGAAACTTTTTGCTGAATATTCAGTCTGTGAAGTGTTCAGAGATGGACATTCTTTATCCCTCTATGAAACATCAGCAATTTTTTCCCAATTCAGAATCTATCTTTAAAAGGGATGCCAAACTCTACCCATCAGTCACTCTCTGACCTGAGTTTCCGTCCCATGGCCATAACTAACAAAGTCCATTTCTTCCACAGAAAATAATGCTAGGAAATAGAGGGACAGTGATGAAGTTGTATGGTTGACTCAAATTCATCCATACACTTAATGAGACTTTTTAATGTACTTGGACTCCCTCGTACTTACCTAGAGCTGCCCTTAATAAAGCATCTGGGAGCAGCTCCTAGGCACTATCTGTGCTCAGATTTTATACAGATTTATGTGTTTACTCAGCACTCTGAACTAATCTGAACTTAACTTGGTTACTTTCTTCTTCAGAAATAAATCTGACTACATCTCCAGTTTCAAGGCATTTTAGAGGTTAGTAAAATATTTTACTATTTTAGTTTGTTAAAAAAACACCTATTCGAAATAAATGATGTTACTTTGTGGTGCATAATGAATGCAGTAGCATTCACTATAAAGAACTGTCCAGGTCTATAAACTGAATGTTGCTGAAATGAATTATTTTCTAACTTCTAATTCATAAATCAAAGCGTAATAGGTCTCCAAATACAGCCTGGATTATCGAGATACATTATGTGCAGCATACATTAATTATATTTAAATACAAGGGCAATCCTGTAGCAACTGTTTTTCCATTTGTCATAAGTTCTGCTGAAGGACAGAATATTAATAAATGACAATCCAACCTCAAAATCTTTCCTAAAACACAGTCCCAAAAGATCATCATCAAGATTCATTTGTAGATTTAGTGACAAGACCAAGCAGCAATGCAGAGCATTTCCTAAACACCGAGTTGTGCTTCCCCCAGCGATATTTGGGAATGCCATTGGTTTTTCTGGCCTGGTAACAACCAAACATCAGCCCACATTTCCACCCAGCATGGGCAGAACATTTTTGGCTACCAATAACAGGTTTTTGGACTCAAATCCCAAGAGTGATTTGGTCACCAATCTGTCCCAGACCCAGTAAGAACCAGGTACCCAGCACACTTAGGGTGCAAGCCCTATATCTTGCAGCAAATTAACTCCGTTAATTAACAAACGACGCAAAGGAACACCAAGGAAAGATGAGCCAACCCCTGTTACACACTGAGGGTCTTAATCACAAAGTTCGTTAGCATTTCAATCAAAAGACAAGCGCCAGCATCTTCTCCAGACATCCCTGTTGCAGCTGACATTAGGCAACAGATGGTGAAAATTTTTCAGAAGGAAACTCATGTAAACATTTCAGAAATGCTCTGCTAGCTCTCATTACCCCAAGTCCTCATTTTGCTTTCTTAAACCGATAAAGCAGTACAGTCAAGGCAGTATCTATGCTTTTTACCCCAAGAAATTGTACACGGCAATTTTCATTTTTCATCTGTAGCTTTCTAAAGTTGACTTTCTGGAGATCTGTGCAAAGCAGCTACTTGAAAGCAAAACAAAACTCAAACTGTCATATCTTTTTTGACATTAATCTCATTTAAATGGAAAGAAAAACTCCATCTCAACTTAAAAAAAAAAATCGTTACATGCAGCAAACACACAGGGTTTGAGGATGTTTTCTGCCTCGCAGGGCTCATTCCTAAATTCCTGATGGAATATAGGAAGAGCTTGAGCCATTCCTCATTCCTTTTGGAAAGTTTTCCTCCTCTCCACTGATTTAGAAAGGCGAATCACCACCTACCTCCCTAGCAAAATCTAAATTTCCTCAGTGATTTCTCGTGCCTGCACAAGCTGTGTCTGTCTACACGTGGCTTATGTAAGGCTGAATGGCTACTGCCCAATTCGCTTTTGGTTACCTAACCCTCTTCCCTAATGCAGGTAAATGATTAAGCATTTCCATAACGACCAACCTATGGGGTTCCCTGTCATTTTCACAGCCGTCCCTGTGTCTGATGCACACCACGCCTCAGCAATCAGGGGGAGAAAATGGTTTTATTCTGAGCATGGACAGACTGGGCAGCAATACCTGCTGCGAAAACTTCCTCAGCTCTATGCCAAGACGTGTGTCTCAGGTTTTGGTGCTGGTTTTTTCTCCAAATTTTCAGATGCAATTTAGCCAAGTTTCGGTGTTTGCTAAACTGATCACTTGCCCCCATTTCAGGCCATTTCTCTGCTAATCTTCAACAGTTTACACCGTATTGTTATCATGGTGTCGTAAATTTACTCAGTTCTTAATTTGCAGTTATAGAGAGATAATACTGATGTTAACAGAAATCTCTACTGGTGACATTCACGATTTTCACTTTGCTAGATGCAAAAGTTCAGCATTTCAGGTCTGCAGCTATTGGTTTCTATCTGCAACACTCCCCTGGATTTCTCATTGGACTCCAAGCTTCACAAAGGAGACATAATTACATGTTACAGAAAATGCCACTCTGGTGTGGCTCCAAGCCTGTTAAAACTCTGAGTGTGTGAGAAATCCTACACAAAATCCTGTCTTTGCATAAAAAATTATAAAATAGGTAATTCCACACATCTAGTCATCATTTATAAGCAACCCTGTATCTACTTAAATTACTTGGCTGCATTTGCACACCACTTTGAAAATGTAACCTATGTGAAGGGATGCAGCAAAAGTCTTGGCCTAATTTGCTTTCTTGTTTTAGACCAGGAGTAACACTACAGTGTTCAGTGGAGTTGTTTTTAATGAACGCCATGTAAGAAGAAAGAAGTAGGCCAAGTACAGGTATGTTTTATTGAAGCCTCTGAGCTCCTAGGCACACAGTAGTAATAACAGCAGTATAAAATGATATGTGAGATTCATTTGCAAAAGAAATTTGGGTATAACATATAGACGATATAGAACCAAGGTTAATAGACCACAGACAAAAAACAGTCATAATAGTCAAGCCGAAAAGATAAGAAGGATGCTTCAAGAACTGCTTTTTAGAGAACAAAACTATATAATACCTTCATAAATAACTAAGAGAATACACATTAATATGATACTTTTCATATTCATCAAACCTGATGATAATACCAAATTACAAGAGACCAGAAGTAACGGATACCAGGAAATTGCATAAGACACTTAAAAGTTTCAGACGTTGGACCTGCACCCTTGGATGAAACTCAGCCCTGCTTGAGGGCAAAGGAAATAAAGAAGAGCCAACTTGTTCAGAGGACAACATGGATACATCCTATAGCTGAATCATTAAATAATGTCCATGCCAGGACAGACCTGCAATACCCTGGTAAATGAGCCTCTATTAACACCAACAAGAGCATAGCAAAAACGTGCTTACCTGTAGCTTGCAAAGACTCTCTGCCTTTAGAAGCGTAACACTGTCACCCATATTTCTTCTCTCACAGTGCAAGATTATTGTATCAGTCCAAGAGAGAAAACTGCAAAGAAAAGATAAATTAATGAGCACGTTGGCACTACAGTAAAGTATCAAAACTTGGCAATAACGCATAGGCAAATTGCTATGACGCTATTTTGAATACTGCTGCCACAAGTACATTGATTTTCTGCTTTCAGAAAGTGTGCGTAATGATTCCATTTTCACTTTATTCTTGGCTCATTAAAACAAATACTTTCACATTAAGAAGGTCGGATCATCACCTTCAGAGTGTACAGATTTGAAAATAAAAATATCTCAACCTTTGTAGCTAATGCATGCTCATATTTTATAGTAATGGTGCATAATGAATATGGAATCTACCCAAATCTATTCTAAGCTACTTTGTTACCACAAAGAACTTCAATAAATCATATATATTAAAAGTCACTTCATTTTATAGTTATTGGTTTGCAAAGTCAAGCACTCAAAAATTAGATAATACCTAATTTTCTCTGAAGCCATGAAATTCATTTTCTCTTGTGCAATTAATATGACAGGATACTATGAGGGAAATAGTGTGTGATTAGGTGCCACATACCTAGGTTAGGTATGTACGCTGTGGTACCAGTACATAAATGTGTAATTTAAACATGGATAAGCAATATATAAATACAGTATGAGCTGCATGTGTTGAGCCATACAGACTAAATGCAAAAATATTGGCAAAATACACTAAAAGGTGATGAAAAAGACGCCCGTTTTCACAGAAACAAATGCCTATAAACCAGCCACAAATATTGACTGAGCAATTTATTATGAACAGCACAAAGTTTTCAATCATTAGAACTCAGTGTAGTTTCAGAAGTGTCTTCTGTAAGAGAAGTCGGCACAAAAAACCTAACAAATTTTAAGCTGGATCCTGATGTGTTTCTGAAGAGGCACTAAGCACTGTCCCTGCAAGTAGCACTGACCAACAGAGATGCCTTCCAGCCTAGGTCCTATGATCCTCTCTTTCTTTTCCCTTCATGTGTTTGTGCTCTCTTTCACTTTAGCTCACTTTCCTCATGTGCTGTGAGTCAGTGTTAATCCTATTATGCAGCAAAAGGATAGCAAAAAGCAAAGAGAGCAGGGTCCAAACACTGAAAACCCTCGCTGCTTAAATATCCTCTGATCTTGATCGCTATCTTTAATTGTTACTATCCATTAGATATATAAATTCATTAACAGGATTTCAGCAATAAATAATTACTATAAGTGAGATGAAGAAAACATGAATGTAACTGACTGCAGAAGACGTCCAGGGAAGCTAATCATTCATAACAAAAATGAAAATTGCACCTCACATGCTGGCACTTGGTACGGTCTGATCCAGGAGAGCTCTTCTCTCAACCGAACTTAAACCTCTAAGAAGTTATCTTCATTTGTACAGAAGGTTTCGTCCTTCATACCACCACATAGAAAACCCCAAATTAAACCCAACGCTTTCAAGACTGCCTGAATGCGCTTGCTCAGCCCAGCTTTCTTGCTCTTGGCTGCCACTGATATTTTCTATAGCCCTTTTCATGTATATTGTCCAGTTCAAGTTTATTGTTGACTTTCAGTGGGGAGGTACTTTACGTGCCTGCCCTCCAGGAACGATGTGACCATGCTCTATCTCTAGAAGATTTTAGCATTTCATGATCTGTTTGCTGTTTAGTCATTGCACAGTGTACTTTCCCTTGATAGTAGAATTTACAGGTAATATTCAGTGCCAAAGATGTCCCATAAATATGATGGGCTACATGATTGCTATTATTGCACCTTCCAAGCACAGTGTCAGAACAAGTGCTGAAGGCCGGCTTGAAGATAACAGGCTCTCTAGCTACATTTTAACAGTGTTAAGTGTGACAAATGCTATAAAATCAGCAATGAACAGGAGGCGCTCACCAGTCTGACACTGTCAGTAGAATGCTGGATCACATTCAGCACACTAGTCTATATTTCATGATAAAATGTTTTCCTTTCATTTTCAGGCTAAACATCTCAAGGAATGGTTCAAATACAAAAAATTCAATACGATAAATACAATAATTCAGTACAATATTAAATACAATAAACATTAAGAGAATAAATACAGTGATCATCCTTGTTAATTATTGTTTTCTCAGACTCCAATTATTTACCATTGAAATTGTCTGGTTTCTGCTCTGCCAGCACAGTTTGTTTCACCTTCGTGGTTCTGAATACTCTGAGTTTCACTGCAACAAAGATCTCATATGCAGAGCTTGAGATGACCAAGTTTTGACATTTAAATGCACCAGATCAGGCTTGCGCAGCTTACTTCATATAGAACGTGATTTCTATCCAAGATCTTACCAATAATTTTAAGTCTTTTAGATAAGTCAATATCTTAGCAAAAGTTAAGGAAGAAAAGTTACTCTCGGGCCTTTTTGCTTTTCTGTGCAACCTGCCTGCACATACAGTATAAAAACCAAAACCACTGCCATTTATGATTTATTTCACTGTATGCCCCCCAACTTTTTCCTGTTCAGGTGAGATGCAGCCTTTCACAAGCAATTTCTGGAAAACCCACACACAAGTAAGCTACAGCGTTAGCTTCAAGGAGCAGAGGAAGCACGTAATGTGAATTGGACAGAAAGTGTGTTTCTCCTGAAAGGAATTGACAGATCTCTCTCAACTTATACATACAAATTTATTTTTATATATGCGTAGAAGCCCAGAAAGGAAGTAAAAGTACAGCAGAGAGAAAACAAATGTTTAGATCCAAGTCTGGGAAGTTTGGAAGACAAAAGCTACAAAATCCAGACTGATTTGAAACTAAGATATGGGGAAAATAGTATTGAAGTAAATAAGACATTTAGTTCATCTAACCCAGGTGCCAGTTTTGCAGAGCACCACCAGGATACGCAATAGTCCAGTGTGTGTTCAACTCTCATGTGATGGAGGCAACTTTGTCCCCCCTCCATAAACCCAAAGCCTTTCTCAAAGAAAAAAAGCTTTTGGTTTTTTCTCTGGAAAACAGTTTCTGAAGATATGATTTTTTGAAGTACTACGGAGCAAAAAAGGATTAAAATCTCTGTTTGTGAGACTACTTCAGCTCTGATTTTTTTGATCAGTCTATAGAGCTCTTTCAGTGACTGGGAAAGTGTTTAAGTAGTTATGACAGTAAAGCAGCCACAGCTGCTCCTGTTGGCACACTGCATTGCCACTGTGCTGCAGGATGAGTATTTTTTCTCTGGGGATATAGAGAAGCATTTGTACTTTCAATGGGTAGAAGCTGGCCATTTTCTGCACCTTTGCACAACACCGGTACTTAGTCCTTTCTTCTCATTGCAAAATAAATGAGGAAATTGCTTACTCATGGGCAGTAAGGTAAGAGTTCAATTAATTAATGTGCTGCATGAAAGGCGCAGGTAGATTTTATACATTATGAAAATGAGGTTTATTTTCAACTTCTTCCTGCTCATTTATTCATAAGTATAACAGGCAGCAAAGCAGCAGCATCTTGCAGTTAGCAGTAAAGCATAATTCCTTCAGACAAGAACAATTACAAGACAGACCAGCAGCAAGGCTCTGTAGTCTGCCTCCACTGCAATGTACACAGAGTCAAGGGGAAGGTAAATTAAAAGCTCGAGTGCTCTGCTTCCCAAGGCATTCCCTGCAGCTGAGAATAAAACAGAAAATCTTATCTTGCTTGACACCAGGTAGAAGAGGTGGGTTTTTTAAAAATATGATCTTGTTCTCCATTTTTTTTTTCCAAGCAGTGCTTCCTGCTTTGCATAGTAAATACAACAGACCACAGTTCACACTTCACAGCCTCCATTCTTCCTCCCCTGCGTACCACAGCGCTGATGCTGCACAGGCAACAAGGGAAGAGAGAAAAGAGAGATCAGAAAAGCTCCCTACTGCAGGCAGCAGCACTGGCGATGTTGTGTCATGCAAGCCTGAAGGAGAGCCTGGAGTGAGATTTGAGAGCGCTGAGACTCCAGGTTACACATCCAGCGCTCACGAACAGCATGAGTCACAGCCTCGTTTGCTGGGAAGTGTTACTAAGTCCCAGTAGGACCCTACACTTCTTCCAGTTTGTTCGGGGTTTTTTAGGTCAGAGTCAAAACAATTCAGATTTGATTACTTCTGAAATTAAAATCCTGCTTTCTATGCGCAGACTTGTTACAATTCCTGTTCCAATTGATGTCAGAGTAACTTTTTGCAAACGTAAGTGAGCAGCGTTCCCAGCTCGACACTAACAGCTCAGATTTCCACAGGCACTTCACTATCTAGTTTTTCATCTAATTCTCGAGAGTTGAACAATTTCTTCTGCTACCACGATTGCTTTATAATTGCCATCAGTTGACTGTGTTTAAAGTAACCTAAAGTTTAAAGTAACCACTGGCAGAATAGAAAGAGGAGTAACTCCATGAGGTCGGTCGAATCAGGCAGATGAAAATAAAAAACAAGATCCTTTGAAAGGGCATAACTTCCAGTGGAGGACATTTGAGGGTAAATATGTTTTGAAAAATGCAAAGGGCTGTTTGGGTGGTAATGGGAAGAGTAATGGAGTACAACTGCTTGTCATGCAGATCTCTCACCGCATCGCTTGAGATAGGGTGGTACCTTCAGAGAGGAGGAAGGAGACAGAATTTGTTGCTTCCCTAAATGCTCTGAGCAATACTTGTAGGACAGAGTACACAGAACATTGCTGAGCCTGGGGAACTACTTAGGTTACTTGAAATTTAGAGATGCTTTAGGGCTGCTCAGCATTGTGCTAAATTACGGCAGCTGTTTCCAAGCAGTTTTACCAGCAAAGGATACCCCAGTGTATCTTACTCCTTATCCCCACCTACCTTCTCTGCACTTCATTCCTCTTATCCTATTCCTCATCCTCTCTTCTTATACCTGTGCTGTCCTGCAGATTGTGCAGAGAGCTGGTATAAATCAGTACAGCAGCAACAAAATGCCCTAGGGCCCCCATGTGCTGGTAATTTCAGATTGGAAATTTGGGATAGGATGTAGGTGCTTTGCCACAGAGATCTCACTCTCATCATAGCCACTAAACTGATGCAGTGCTTTCTCTCAGGTAACAGATCTATTGCCATCCCAAATATGTATTTCAGAAAAATCATGTGTTCCTGTCATACCCACAACCCGATGTGTTTGCTAAGTGTTTGCTCTGCAGTGAAACACCTATTTGCACATTCCTTGGGTTAGGGCTGGACAAACATTTTGAGAGAGATGAAAGAGCATCAGCAGAACGATAAACTTGCTGCCACCTACGGAAAGCAATGTGAGCCTGGTAATGAAGCTGGAAGTGCATAAAGAGAAAATAACTCATGGTTAAGGACAGAAACCTTCAGAGCACAGGCAGCAACAGATAGCCAAAGTGGATAAAATATTGAGAAATATGTGATTGGCTCGAGAGGTAGTAACACTTTCAGTAGCCCAGAGCTAAAGAGATATGAAAATTCATAGGGTGAAACTGGTCACATTGTAATATGTTGTATTTGTAGAGTAGTTGTATCACACAGGGAAGGAATTTTCGGTAATGAAACCCTCACACCTGCTTCAAAGGATCTTAAAAGTAATTTTAAAACACATAGCAATGATAGTTCATTTAAACACAGCACGGTTTCCTTAAGTCAGATAGATTTGTAAGACACCAGATACACATTATGTATTTGATGCAGCACAATGCTGTGAAGGATCTTGGAGATAAATGGAAGACTAGCAACAGATTTTTTTAACTAAGACAAAAACAGACACTACCAGAAATGTCCATAAAACCAAATAAACAGCAGAAGATTTTAAAGTACAGAGCACAAGCACCAGTGTGCATATACAGGAGGTACAGCTCTGAGGAAAACACTGAAGAGGTGTGAGGAGTGAGACTAAAAAACAAGCAAGTGTAGATGAAATATGAGGGTTTTCTGCTTTTCATAAGTGTCTGCAAATACATCAATATAGACAACCCTGGAAAAACAATCCTACAGGACTTCCTACAAACAACCTCCTCCAAAATCTGGAAAGATCTGAAGTCACAGTAATAAATTTGGGCTGATCGAAACCAAACAGAAATTGGAATAAAACTCTGAGGATTGGATATCAACAGAATTTTGAAAAGAATCAAATAAGTAAATTTGAAGTTATCTTCAACAGGTCATGAGAATAGTGCACAACTTCTACACAGGGACACTCATGCTGGCTTTGACATGTCATATATGAAAGGTAGATTTTTTTTTTTCTGATATTCAGCTATGAACTTTGTGTAGAACAGCCATCCTAAGGGCCCCATTTATCAGAGATCATCTCCCAAAGAGTTTAGATGCAAAAATTAAACATTTTTTTAAAATTTATTTGCCCTTAGAGGCTTGGGCACAAGAGAGAAGCATGCAGCACAGTTTAGTTTCAAATTAATTAGACATGGACCAAACACAGTAAGAGAATCTGAAATTTGGACACAGTACCAGCAATAGATAACAAAAAGATAATTGAGTTGCTTCCTAATGAATAATAGATATAGGGAACATAATAGTTTGTGTGAAAGACAGCATCTTAAAGACAGCTTCTTAAGAAGTAGATCAACTATACTTACTATATTAAATATATACTTTATTAAATATACTTCATACATTGTCCAGACTTACAGATAACCATGTTTTTCTCTAACTGAAATACACTGCTACTGACTGTTGAATAAAGATTTTGAAGAACATCTTTAAGGTGCTAAGCGATTTTCCTCCTGTTGCCTCCTCATTTATTTTTCCAGTAGAGGATATGAAAAAAATTACAGGGCTTGGGCTGAAATAAGTTTGTGCTTATTTCAGAAATTACATAGTTTTCTTTGTTCTTTTGTCCTTTTCCTTGCCACCTTAATGACTTTTTTGTATAAACACTACTTTGCATAAAACACAAGAGATATTGATAGTTATTGCTGGATAATAAGAAAAATCCTACTCTGCCTCATTTTCTCCTCATAAGAAACAGCCTGTAAACAGCTTTTACTGCAAGAAGGATGGTCTAACAAATCCGTGGTTTGGGGGTTTTAATCCTGCAGGAAAGAAGTGAGGTCCAATAACAAAGTACTGACTAGAACAACCCATCATCCACAGAACACATTTAATACATTTTATCACCAGCATTTCATAACTTGAAAAACATTATTTTCTTTTATTCGTCATTTTTAATAAATACATTGTCTAGCAATACTTTCAGCACAAGCTGAAAAATCCACAGATCACAAAAATAAGGGCACTTGAAACAATCACCCGCCCCCTTGCACGGACCAGAGCCACCTTTAATCATTTTAATTCCTCAGAAGTTCAAAGAAGCTCCACAAGAAAATGTCCTTCAAAAGGAGCTTTTGAACTCCGCCACTGCAGAGATCTGCTCCAGGAGGAGCCCTGGTTGGTGTCAGACACCACCTGGGTGCTTGACGTTGTCAGGCCCAGGAGGCAAAGGAAGAAGCATGAGTTTAAATCCACTCAATCATTTCTGCTCTTTAAAAGGAGGAAGCAAGGGTAAAGCCATGGCAAAACAAATAGAATTACAGTATTCCTGCAGATATCCCAGACTAACAGTGAACTCAGGTTCCGTGACTATTTTGCCTCCAAACCCCACACTCTCTCAGTGCCAAATCACAGCTCGCTCCAAGGGGAAGACTTTAAGGTTTTAACCTGACTCCCAGACTGACAGTGAACTCAGGTTCCATAACTCTTTATTTTGCCTCCAAAGCCCACACTCTCTCAGTGCCAAATCACAGCTCGCTCCAAGGGGAAGACTTTAAGGTTTTAACCTGACAATGTCACATGTATCCATAGCTCCCACATGCACAAATAGCTTCAATTGCCCAACACAGGGTCAGCATCACTTATCATCAGCCTCATCATATCTCATTTTATCTTGTACAGGACATCCCAGTAGCCTTTTTTTTCCCCCATTGACTGGGATAGGGAATTGAAGGTTGAGGGATCAGCAGCTTTGGGAGAAGCCTTGCTACACTGGGAATA
>NW_010182063.1:45784-69350 GCF_000695765.1 Mesitornis unicolor
AAAAACATCTGTCTCTTCTGTCAGCACAGCTGATACGAACAAAGTCAAACCACAGAGAAATCTGGCCTCCTACTTCCTCTTTTATTTAATACCAGGCAGATATTTGGGTAGCTGCAAGCTCGGTGCTTGCTTGTTGAATTTGGAGTTGCAAATCACTGTAATATCAATTACCTTACACATTCCTACTGAGCTGTCTTAGCAATCATGGTGCTTGCTTGTTGAATTTGGAGCTGCAAATCACTATAATATCAATTACCATACACATTCCTACTGAGCTGTCTTAGCAATCAAACATCCACTTTCTGGCATCCAGAACCTTCACACAGAATCACAGAATATGAGGAGTTGGAAGGGACCTCAAAAGCTCATCCAGTCCAACCCCTGCCAGAGCAGGATCACCAGACCAGGTCACACAGGAAAAGACTGAAAAAGCAATGAAGGCAAGACATGGAAACAGCAAAATAAACTCATCAGAGCATCATCAGAGAACCACTGAGCTGTTCTGAGGAGCACTCACAGGATGTAAAGGGCAGAGACATTCCCTGGGAACAAACAGAAAAAGGGCTTCTGAGGCACAAAACGTTTTTTTCCAGTGGAAATAAGGACAAATCTGATTTAAAAGAGACACAGTTGTTGTCTACTGTCTTGTTCAATGCAAGTCCAGTCTTGTCTTTGTTTCGTTCTGTTCATCCCAACAAGAGTGAGCACCATTAAACTGTTTTGTAAAAATAACAAGTAGCAGGAAGGTATGAATTCTCTGTAATGCCAAGATATCCAATTATTCAAGGAAGACTGTGCTACAGAATTCATTCTTTCTGATTAATTCAAAGTATCTGGTCTGATGATCCTTTGCTAAATGGTTAAAAAAACCCAAACAACCAAACCAAATGAAAGCACTTTTTCTGAGGAAACCGATCAAATTCAAACAAGTAGCTGTCACCAGCACTGGCACATATCACAGAGACTCATCTCCTTTTGTATTTGGAAAAGGAACATGGCCATAACTTAATTCAGCTACAACCAATTTTTCCAATTTAACATAGCAACAAGAGGTAAATACATGTATTAAAAAAAACTCATTAGTGTTGCCCTATCTGTTGTTTAATAGGTGCAGCTGTGGCATTTGGTTACTACTACCTAACACTTCCCAATTGTTTTTAATGTAGAAAAGATCCAAATCCCCTTTAAGTCTTCCCACTGACCTCAGCCTGTTATCTTCTCCTCCTTTTGTTGTTTAAATCCTATCAGCAGCACTAATCAATACCTTGTGGTATTGCTTTCACCACATAAGAGTGACCCATTACAGACGAGGTCAATGCAAACAGAAGGAAGCAACCACAATCGCAATCAACATATAAATTTACTGACCATTACATTTGCCTATCATTATTAGCCTATTATTTGCTATCATTTTCCTATTACTTATTAAAAATCAGATGCAGCTTTTCCCCTTTTTCTTGCTAATATTGAAGGATATAATATTTTTGATACTGACATAAATCTATAGCAAAAATTAGGTCTCTCTCTAGGGCCAGCATGACAGCTTGCAGTTTACAAAACCAAGTATAAATTTAGTACCCAAAAATTAGTATTCTGAAAACGAAAGGTCTTTGCATAAAAAGTATATAGCTAGAGATTCTAAGAAACAAAACTGTCTGTGCTATCACAACACTAACTGAAGCACTTGGAAATGAGGGAACAGAGAATAAAGGGTGTTTGAGGCCATATAATACACAATAACCACCCATATAATAAACATACAAAGATAGATTGTGAAAGTCAAGCTCCCTGAGCATAAAATTTTACTCCTTTTTGCATGTGAGATAAAAGTCTGGTTTGAGAAAATCACAGTAAGTAAACTTAAAAATGAATCCGTGTGAAAGAACAAGCGCTCTTCTTGCAAACAGGAAATTTAGAAAATATTTTTTCCTGTCTTAAGGGACCAAAAAGAGCACATAGTCATATAATACAGTCATATAACAGTCATTTCAAGAAAGTTTCTGACCCTAAAATAAATGTCTTTAGGGAACTGAAGCACAAAGCAAATGAAACAAGCAGGTTTTATTTTAACACCAGCTGATGATAATTCAAATTTTTATCTGATGCAATTAATACAGAAAGGCCTGTTCATTGGGAGGCAAGTGTTGAACTAAGACATTAATCCAAGATAATAAAAAAATTGTAGAGCTGGATTTGTTTCAGTGAGCCTGGAATTTCACACTAAGAAGAGACACATTTCAGCTCAAGGGCTTGGCTGAGTTATGAGCAATCTGTGCAAGTTGGTTTTGTTTGGAAAATATTTTGTTAAAGCAAACTGTATTTATCTGATCCCTTTCAGTTGACTTAAAATCTATGAATATAAACGCTTATTTTGCTGAATACGGGAGTTTCAGGAAACACAAACCCATTTTCTTCTTTGCAATTCCAACAATAATTTTCTTCCAACAATTCTATAAAAAAAATGAATTCCATCTGCTGATTTTCTCCTAAGGCCACGATCAAAATTGAGTTTCTCATTATTCATCTGGTTGCTTTCCACTTGCATTTTTGTTGCTTTGATTTTTCTCCACTTACCACTGAAACCTGTTCCATTGAGGAGTGGAGATGGGAAGGAAAGAGGAGATTGCAAATTATGAAATTCCAATCCCAGCATTTACATGATGACAAGTCCCTGTCCTTTTCCACCTACCACTAAGGAATGACCTATTGAACTGTCCATCACTTTAAGTGACAGATATCCAGTATGTGCACAGTCTTTAATGAGATTTGTGGTTGCCCATAGATCAAAAATATACATACGCTTCAGACTAACATATTAAAAAAAAGATTTATATGGCCCACGGACATCCCTGTGAAATACAATAAGACTGATGGGACTTGTGCCTAGATAACACTAGATTATGGCAGTAATACGTTAGTCAGATGTAATAAGAACAAGCGAGCAGGAATAAGTAACTGCAACACTCAGTGAGCAGCAGCGTGAAATTCATCACAGTGGTGATTATTTATATTGCAGTATCAAAGTAGCAGCATTAAGATTAAGGTCCTGTTATGGAATTCAAATTTAATAAGGGTTTTAGCCTTTAGTTTGTTGAAAAAAGAATACCATTGAAATGGCAAAAAGTCAAAACATACAATATGAACTTTGAGCTGTATTTGAAATCGCATTTTTCTGGTGGTTTGATGGAAAATTTATTGACACATCAAGTATCATAAAAATCCTTTGAATCTTCTAAAATCTCTTTTGACATTTTTCTTCACGTTCATTAAAGATGGTTTTCTACATGTCCGTGCAGGAAATCAAAACTATTTTGAGACACCAGCAGTCAAAGGGTGGCTCCATGGAGATTTATTTCCGTAACAGTAGTTCTCCATCAGTTGTGTTTTCTGTGCATCTTTGTATTATTATAGGTGTCTCTTACCTTCATTTTAATTTCAGATACCTTAGTTGTGTCAAGATAAAATAATTTCACAAATGCATGAATATTGTGACAGTCAATCCTGTCAATAAAATTGCTACATAAGAACAAAAGATTTATATTAAAGGTGAATAAAAAGAACACATTTCTGAACACAGATATCTTTTAAAGAGGGAAACGAAAGCACTGTTGATCCCATCATGGACAATACAATTTCTGAACACAAATACCTTTTAAAGAGGGAAATGAAAGCACTGTTGATCCCATCATGGACAATACCAATGGAAAGCTATGCACAAATCTTTCCTTCTTAGCCTCAAAAAGCTATGCACAAATCTTTCCTTCTTAGCCTTTATTTGTATACCTCTAAACATAGAAATGCTCAACTTTTTTTTGAGTGTATAGGAACGTCATGCCCTAATGATAAGTGTAATTAAATAGAGATTTTGAGAATTAATTGTAATTTGGGCTACCACAATGGACCAGAAAGTGGATCCCCAGTTTCTGTAATCTAATCAAATAACATTTCACAAAGGTAATAGTGCAGTGACACAGAATCATATGGAAACGGTGGAAATTCCGGAACTATGCAAGGTCCCAGTTTCAGCCCATGTGGAACTGAGAGCTATTCTGTTTTCTGCACAACTCTACCTTTAATGTCCTTCATGATTAACAAAAGAGCTTCTGCATTTGATGTCTCTCAGCAGAGAAAAGAGACTCAATGTCTTTGAATAAAGAGAAGAATAGCTTCTTTCTATTAAATATAGTCCCGAAACAGGAGTAGGTGCTAAGGAGGAGAACACGGTGACATTGTGACATTCAATAGCATGACATTGAATTGAGGCAGCGCGATGGGATACAGCCCACATACACTGGGCATTGCCACTTTCAGAAATGACAGTAGAAAAAGATTCCTAAGAGGTATTTTCATCTCTCACACTCAATAGAGAACAGTGATCTCGACACCCACATGCCTGACACAGCACTGGGCGATGATTTGAAGAGACGACAATGAAATAACATTATTCCAGGGTGACAAAATAGAATTACTTTTGAAAATATCATTATTTGAAACAACTATACATTGATTTCTTCATGACCATGAAACCAAGCCTCCACATTTTGTCAATCAGATTAAAAATGCTACAGTGGAGATTGCTTTTAACCACTAGAACCTACTAATAGTTTTAGAACCTGGGTCAAATAAAATTATTTTCCCACAAAATATTTGTGAGACCTAAATATGCTTTGTTATAGCTTTTTTTTTTCTGTGATCTTTTACATCTTTTTCTCAAAATAAGCAAAAAGGTAGTTGTTATAAATCAAATGTGGATTTTATGGTCCAAGATTTACACTGTCCCAGGAGAAGGCAAGTTGAAAACAGACCCTCTCAAAATGTTCTTTAAGAGTAAAGTCATTATAAGCTGCTTTGCCCTTTACATTTTCTCAGCTGTCGTGTCCTGCCACATCCAAAATGTCAAGCCTCAGCTTGCTCTACAGCTTTGCTCACCAGTCTGCTAATGGTGTATGTGGAAGGAAGAGCTGCAACATTATAGAAGTCCTCTGTGCCATCCTATAGTGGTTTTCACATCTTTCACCCCTGCACCCTGGTTTCCTTTGTAGGTCAAGCAGGGTTCTTGCCCTTTCTTGGCCCTGTAACAAGAGCCCATTAACTCCTTGCTTTTAAGCAGTCACCTGGCACCTTGGCTGCTGTCTGTGTTATCACATTATCAGGGCTTGAGTGATGCAGCTGAATCGGGTCCCTGCAGCTTCAATAAGGAGCTGGGTCTTACATGTCCATCATGTTAATGTAATTTCTCCAACTTCAATTAGGTTTGATCTAATGCAGTTTCAAAGTCTCTTTATGAAATTGAAGGCTTTGTGTTCTCTGTGGCAGGCATTTTAGAAATAGGTTCAATCAAGTTTCAATATAAAGCTTTAGGTACTATTAGCGACATTTCTGGTGGCGTAATGAGCTGCTCTGAGATGTGTGCTCTGACTGGCCCTGTGAGTGATCTGTGAATGTCAGCATTTTATTGTTCTCCCTAAATTCACTTTTTTCTTGGTCATGTTTCTCTTTGCTAATAACTCACTCTAATGGAATAAGGTGACTGCTAGATATATTAAAAAGAGATTTGATTAAACCATTAGAAATATCCTCATAAAGCACAGAAGCTAGATATCCATTTTCCCCCTTAGAGCACACTAGGGTAAAATGAGCCCAATGAAGTAAAGAGAATAACTTTAGACTAGGAGTGGGGACCTTTAATCACTGGTTAATCTTGGAAGATATTACACAACCTTAACCTATCATATCAGAATCTTATAATGTTAGTGCAGTGCATACTGCAAAGCCTTTCCAGACCTATACCACCAGACATCAGATAAAAGGAAAAAATGGAGAAAAAAATAATAAAGACTTCTATTAAACTTCAGGCAAGTAAAAGCTCTTGATATCTCATTTTGTTTGAAAGCAGTACAATATAGTCTGTAATAACACTAAGCACTTTATGCCAGGAGCAACAGCCTTCTGCAGCAGTTGCTGTACTCTGATTTCTTTCCTCTTGACCCAGGTTTGTACTTCCAAGGCAGATATTTAAGGGACTGCTCATGTTTCCAAGCTATACAATGAAGTCTGGTTTACAGCAAGCATCCATCTTCCTTAAAAATGCTTGCCATGCTTCAGCAATACTCCAAATTATTAACTTAGAGCAAAGCTGTACAGCGTTTTGGTCGCACTATAGAACAGTGCTGCAAAATTATTTTGCCATCCCATTAGTGATGTATTTACTATTGCCACTACATGCAATCAAGTAATCATTTATATAAACCTTCCCTTGCAAAACTAGTGTTTGTATTCAGCACCTCTCAAGCTGTTACTGCTGTGACTACAAAAATAACAAAATAGGAGTATTCTCACTTATTTGAATAGAGATACAGAGAATGAAGTCACAAGAGTTGGAGGGATGAATTGTAGGAGATTAATTCCAAAACAGCTTTCAGAAGCCTGCCTGGATTTGCCAAAAGGACAATGCACGTGTGTGCTCTGAAGAAGAAGGAATGACCTAGAGGATGCCTCTGAGAGGGAAAATGTGCTCTGTGGTTCTTCTTATGCTACCTAAAATACTGAAGGCAGAGGTGGTTTATCCTTGTTCGTGTCCTTATTGTTTGTCCTTGTCCATCCACTTCTTGCCTCTCTCTTTAGCTGGTAAAGAAGTGTACAAAGAGGGTACATGCAGTGTTTTGCTGCTGTACATCAAGTCCACCTCTCAGGAGCCCCAAGCAGAGGCTTCCTGCTTCAAGATCAGTTCTGTACTCACATCATCTCTGAAACACTTTTGCCAATTTAAAAATAAAATATTTCTTTGCACCCAGTCTATTTAAAAAAAAAATAGTTGCAAGAAACTGCAGATTTGGAAATTTCATCTAAAGAAGAGATTTAAAGGCAACTGAAATAAAATTGTCCACATTTTTTCTCAAAAAAGCTCTTTCAACATTGCTTTCAATTCTATTAGATTTTACAGCCAACCAGTACTACTTTATTTATATCCTCTTAAAAATGGTATTCAAATTTAAACATCTGCAAGGTGTTAGGCACTCTCAGCAAAATTCTCAGTAAGCTCAACTCCCACCAGCTACAGATGGAGAGGAGGGGGCTGAGGAGTACATTGCAAGAGTCATTCTTCAGTACATTTAAATTTAATTCCATTTCGATAGGTGTTGTGCTTTGGGACCACAAAATCACGCTCCATATTTAGAAAACTGACTCTTATAGCAGCTAAAAGTTACACTTCAATCTGTCTTGAAGGTCTGTATTTCTCAAGTACTTTGACACTCTGTCTAGTTAAGAAGGTCCACAGCATAAAACTCACCATAAAATCCATAAAACCAGGAGACCACAGCATAAAGCTTATTATCTTCTCCCTATAGGTTTGACTTGAAAGGAAAGCAGCTTTCAGCTTTTGGGATTTTGTGAAAATGGGGTGGATTCTACGTGGTTAATGCTTTGTGAATGCTTTGTCAGTAATTAAGATTTATGCAGAACATAGGTTGTTTCTCACTACAACTCATTGCTCTGGGGTTTTATTGGCTGACTAATGATGTACTCCAGCTAGATTAAATCAGGGTTTGAGCCAAAATAAAATATCAGAATCGATACATTATCTTCTTTAGCATATACTGAAAAATAATGACAGTCGTGTCTCAGTAAGAGTCCTGTATAGCTAATCAAGACACTAAATTAAAGGAAGAGTCATTATATCATCTGAAAAACATTTTTTAAAAAGACCTATTCCATCAACTGTTTAAACAGATAGGACCAATCTAGACTACAGCAGTCAGAATATTAACAAATAAGAGCAACTTCATTAAGAAGATACATGTGTTTGCACTTCAACTGATCAAGACTGACAATTTTGAGTCACTATAAATGATAAAACATAACTATACATATTCCTTTCCATAGTATTTTAGCATTTACCAAGCATGGTATGATAACAGAAACTTTACTATGCCTTGTACAATACCTAGCACAGCCGAGTTCTGATCCCTGCATAGGGAAGAAGGCTGCACTCAATAAAAAATAACAGAATAGGAGAATCTATATTGTAACATTTGTAGACAACTCCATGTGTTATCCTCAAGTTAGGAGTTTCCTCGAGATCAAAGGAGCACCAGATATCAAAGCTTCTGATGTACAACAGAGGCTTAAAACACTGATCTACATTCTGAACATCAACACAAAGAGATAGGAGCCAAACTTCACCTAAAGCTGCTTGGTTTAAGTTCACTTTCAGGAATTATTGAGCTTATTACTTCTCTGTTTTTGTAAATCTTTGTATTGGATAAAATTACTTCACTAAGGTGAGATCAGCATGAATTCAGAACAAGATGTACATAAAAAAACCCTTCTCATTAATATTTTGCCTGGAACACTACTAATCTGCAATTAACAACTTCTAAATTTAAAATTATTATGTACCGTGTGTTCAGATTGTAAAGAGACCTAAGAATCCATGGCAGCTTAAATAAATGTTGCACATACCTCATTAAGTAAAAAAAAAACAAAAAAAAAAAAACAAAAAAAAAACCCCAAAAAAACCCACTGGCTATAAATCTCAAGATATGGATGAAATACACTTTATATAATGATAGACAAGTCAGACATATTATGGTCAAGTCAAAGTTATTTCAACAGAACACCTAAAGGCTTCAAGGCTTGAGTGCATGGTTCAGTTCACTGTAAGGGCAATGATAACCTACTTTTGAGAGGTGCCACTGGAGAACCCAATGGGGTCATTTGCTGTTGCAGTATTTTATTAACTTTTAGAAGAAAATAAAATAATTTCATCATCAAAAATTACAAGTATGAAACGTAGTAAGTAACAAACATCAAAAAAATTCCATCAGAGAACTCACTCTGAATGGTTGGTAGTTGAGAGACGTAACCCAAGCTTGCTGAGGTTGTAGGTGCACCCTAGGGCCTATCCACAGAGCAGTCAGTCCAAAACAGTGATTTCGATATTTTGAAGACACCAAGTTAGTGTAAACAGGTGTCATTAACCATCTTGAAAAGCCATGCTTCTAGGACCAAAAGTTACATCGTAATTCCTGGATATCCCCAGATTTAACAGTTACTGTGGAATCTCTTCTGAATTGTCAAGAATTTTCAAAATTCAAGCCTGATGTGTACTGTATCCACACACACAGCTGAAGGAAGGATAAATTTGGAAAGAAGGTTCAACTAGAGCAGATCTCAGGCAAACATCCCCAGGATGGAAGGAAGTGTGGTTTCACAGAGTCACAGAACGTTAGGGATTGGAAGGGACCTCAAAAGCTCATCCAGTCCAATCCCCCTGCCGGAGCAGGAACACCCAGATGAGGTTACACAGGAAGGCGTCCAGGCGGGTTTTGAATGTCTGCAGAGAAGGAGACTCCACAACCTCTCTGGGCAGCCTGGTCCAGTGCTCTGTCACCCTCACTGAGAAGAAGTTTCTTCTCCAATTTCAGCTTCTCAAGTTTCAGCCACTTTGATGACTCAAGTCTCTAACAAATAAATGGAGGCCTGGATTGGTATGTAAGTGCAGGAGCTATTTGCTTATAATACACAGATAGCTGACAGGAATAATTTTAGTACCTTTCAATCTCTTTTTCTATAGCAGATATTTGTCAACAGCCCAATTACCTGAATATCAAATCAGGATAAAGGAAAAAACAAAACAAAACAAACACACACAGAAAAACTAAATTTTTCAGAGAAAGTGAAAATATATAATGATGATGAGGAAAGTACTTCATTTGCAGGAGATACTTTGACACCAACAAAAAGAGCAGTGACATCAGAAGCAGTGAGAACCTCATTAGTCACTAAGAAGTTTTGCACAAAAAGGCAAAGCCTTCACAAGGGAACAGAACCTCCTGGTGAAATGAGTGTGGCCCCAGGTCTTTCATCACTCGGATTGTTTCCTGTGCCATATGGTCAAAAATAATCAGCTTCTAAACTGACTCATTAAGAGGAGAGCTTAGAGAAGTAGAGCAAGATGTCTGGCCCTACACCAAAAGTGGCCTCCAGGTTCACCCTCCAGATACCTCCCTTCCACAAAAGGGTTTCAGTAACAAAATCATTCCTTTGTTTGTAGCAAAGCCTAATTCTTGTAATTTTGCATACAGACTCGGGCATGTAAAACCTACTTACTATATCTGACTCCTGCAAGTAGCAAGGAAAAGAAAGATATAATTATCATGGTTCCTTTATTTTAACTATCAAAAATGCTTAGGTGCTGGTAAGCAGTATGGCATGGAGAAAGAGATTTAAAGAGATTTGAAAGAGATTTAAAAGACCAGTTAATTGCTTATAGAGTTGGGAAGAACCACTGAGACGGGATTTATTTGTTAAGACTACAGGGATACAAAAGAAACCAGAAATTGGTCTGTAACATGTTTATTACTATTGGGATACACTACGAATGTAGATTTGAACCCGTGCTTGCGTGAAATCTGGAGGTGAATGCTGAGGTTGTTTGTATGGACAGCACACAAACACAGATTTGCACAGTTCTTTGAAAAATAAAAGGCAAAGCAAGAAAAAGTGCAGAACTGCCCAGTTACTGATACTAGCCATAGAAAAATACCACAAATCTTTATTCTTGGCAACTGTTCCACATAAACAGTATGCCCATATTTCCACATACCATACATAACCCAGAGCACTCCTGTTATAGAGTGAGGACAGGGGAGACACTATTTGCTCTGTGATTCTTCCCAAGATGTGGTTTTGTCCCTCAGAACAAGATCACTTTGCCCCAGCTCTCATGCAGATGTTCCAAGCTGCACTGACAAGCACTGAAAAAACAGACATTTTCTGAAATGAAAGAGCTATAATGTCTCAATGTTAAATCCAGAAGGTCAAAGCCTGCCTAGATCCCATGCATGCCCCTCTACAGATGTTTTGATAGAGAAGACTGCTGAAGGCTTTCTGCTTTCTTTCATCTACCCAAGGAGGCAGAGGTCACTCTTCTTCTAAATTAAGAATGACTTTTAAGACAACTTTGTGATCAGTTACTTCAGACAGTGGAGACCAACTCAACGCTGCGTGCAGCCAGATGCTCCTTGAAAACCAAGACAGAGCCAGTTTACATCCTAAAGGGCTTGGCAGTTGAGAGGTTTTATTCCTTACTACATGCAATAACTTGTAAGCAACCAGCCAAAAGATGAGATTGAGTCATGTCTGCATGCTGTGGTGTTCTGGCATTCAAAAACAATCTGAAAAATTTCAGACAACTTCAAGATCAGGAGTTCTGATTTTAAAACAGTTGAGTTTTAAAAGATCTACTGAAGCTTAAACCAGAACTTTGGCTTTGTCTGTTTTAGGTATCATAGGATGTAATATCAGGAGAGTATTCATGCAAAAAACCCCACAAGTAAATTCACATATATGAAAGCTACATAAACTCTGTGTGGTCTAAATCAGCAATCTGTTTATCTGTGTTCGTCTGCAGTCATCACACTGACTACAGCACCTGACAGTCTGAATACAAAAGCTAATAATCTGAAATTCAGTTATATTTCAGAAAAAAATGTTACAAGCAAGGATTTTATATCAATCTCCAATGACAGAGAGAAGCCAAAACAGGTACACCAGTTCTGGATAGATTAAAATAAATAAAATATGAGGAAATGGGAACTAACACGCATAATTGACTCAAGAATTTCCAATAGCCCTTCTGGTTTTTCCACTAAAATAAAATAAATGTTCTAATTCACTCCTCTTCTTACGTGACAACAGCTGTAACAGATTTAAATTATAATGCAATTACTGTAACTAAAATTATTGTGTTCAAAATGGATGCTTCTATTCAGATGAAAGTTCTATACTTAAGTCCAATATTCTCTATGAGCAGTGCTTTGAGCATATAAGACAACAAATTCACGAGTCTCTATATTAGCTTATTTGTTTTCATGTCAACACCATGCATACAGCAGAATTACAATTCCAAAATCACATGGAATGAAAGAAATAATAGCTATTAATATCATTGTCCTCGAAGCATATGGAAATTCTTTTTATGATTCATATACAATAAATTCAGTCTGGTATGATGAAAGTGTGAAAATGCCAAATCCATTGTATAAACAATATTGTGCCCTCAAGTTAGTCAGTAGCTGAAACACATGATTTTGTTTTGGAACATGACTGAGCTGGGCCCACACATTTCTGTTTTTAGCATGTGTGATTCCATCAAATATGTTCAAAGTTAAAATCCTAGTTATGTTCTGTACTGATAGCTATAAAAACTAATGACTGTACTGCAGGTTGGAGTATTTGTGTCACTGACACCAGAAAAAATCAAGAGTAATATCACCATGGTGCCTACGTACCTTCGCATTGACATCTCAACCAGTAATTTTTTTAGGTAACAGACAGATCCAAAGCAAGACTTGATGGGTTGGAGGCACATGGAATTTACACTGTAGCTATTTTTAATAATGACATTCATTTGGAACAAATGACTAAAGGATATGACACAGTTACCTTTCTGAAATGTCCTTCTATTAGGCACAGAGTGCTTTATACACGTGTCACCAGGTAAAACTCCTCACTGTTAAGCAGACGCAGTCCTAAACTGATCCTTCCTCATTTGAAACCCACTTAGAGGACTGACTCTGTACAAATTCACATTTAATAAAAAAAATGCTGGGATGCACAGCACGTGGCTGTGGAGGAGCTGTGGGAGCAGGAACCCCAAAGCAGGGGTAGGCCCAGCCTGATCCTGAGGACACGAGGTCTTTCCCACCCAACTCGGGACCACCTAACGGCGAAAGGCAACACAAGCTTCATGGGCCCAGATTGTTAGTTCAGGTAAATTGCCAAAGTTTCATTGGGGTAAATTCACAGATATCGTGTGCAATGAATTTTTTGTGCTTCCCAAGAAGAGGCAGTAGAATAAGCATCCCCCTTTTCCTCCTCAGGACCTGGTTTCATTTGACTTTTCTTCTTTTGAAGATCACAATAGTTTGGGCAGAACACTACCACCAGCACCTTCTTGTTGCCAAATCTGACAGACACAATGAGTACACTGTTATATTTCTCCTCGTTTATGGGAAGAATCAACTAGTTTGTTCCAACTCTGTTTCCTAAAAACAGGTCTTGAAAATATGTTTTCCATCCTGTACATTATGCCACTGAATTGAATTTCAAGGAAAGCTTATTACACAATTCAAATTCTCCGTACCCTGTTGTGTTTAATAATATGGTCATGATTATGAAAAACATTAAAGTAGCAAAATCATAGTTTAGAATTTTTAGGGATGACTTGAAAACTCTATTAACATCATAAAGTTTATTGTGTTCTCCTCTCTCAATAAAAATCACAAGCATACACATCAATGAGGATTTAACATCTGTATTTTAAAAAGTCAGATGTGTTTAAATCAGTCTCTTGTTTATGAGCAACTTTTCCAAGCACCATAAACGAGCCAGTTCCTAATGCCACATTCTAGTTTCACAGATTGAGCAGCATTTTATAACACTGCTCTGCCAAATTATCAAGGCTTGATCAACACAAAGCTTTGGAAGAAAAATACCTACTACTCTGTGCAGACATCAAGCCTATTGTTCTGAAAGAAAGACTTTCCAACCAAGTGCTCCTGATAGAAAAGCCAAAAGTACCTGTCATTGTTTTCAACCTCCAAAGACACACAGCAAAAGGGCTGTAAGCTCTCTAAGTGGATAACATCACTTTACAAAATCTTTTCATTCCCTTGAATTTCTTACCATGGTCCAGATGTGGCATTAACCCATGGCTGACTACCAGTGGACTGTTAAGTGATATATTTTCAAGTATGTAGTACATCAACAATACATAACTTTAAAACATTTTTTTACATGCATGTATATATTCAAAGCTATACCACAGAGTTTTTATTGTTGAATTCAGACATACAGTGTAACTTTACTGAGGTGTGTATTTTTCTCTGGGATTTATCAATTGTTAAAGCAGCAAGGAGAAGTAATTTTACTTTAGGAATAGATTTTAGATCTTGATCATTTCCCAAAATACGAGAGTTAAATAGTTATCCTCTGACTCTTATGCTGTTGGTTTCTTGTTTAAGATAATCTCAGTTCACACAAAATTTATTTGCAAGTATATGTGAATTTTTACAACGATTCCTCTTCCTCATATTTTAAACACTGAAAAATGTGCTCATCTCTTGGATTTCATTAAACTAATAGACTCCTGGTTCTTTTTTCATTAAGACAGGTTTATATTAAAGGAGTTTCTGGACTGTCAAAGGTGACAAACCTGTTTGCAAGAGAGGAAAGCTTTGACTGAAAGGTCACCAAAAGTGTTCATCCAGTTCATCATAACCAATCAGACTAGAGGGTTGGGAGCATAGAGACATCTCAGAGCAACAGAAGATAATGTCTTTAGTACTTTGGCTATTGGCTTCCCTCCTACTACTGCTGCTGATCCAAATTGAGCTGCATCCTCTATGCCCACGCAGCCCCAGCATCAAGGGACACACAGAGCAAGGGAACCATGCTACAACTGCTGCAACCCAGCTAGAGTGCTGCAGGCTGGCTAACCTCCACTTTGACAGCACGTCTGCAAAGCTCACCTTGCCCCTTTGGGCCACTTCATTTGTTAATTTAGTTTTGATGCAGGTGGACTGATGAGCATTTGATAGAAGAGCTCTGAGCCATGAAGTTCGGATCCAGACTTCTCAAGGTTCAGAAAAGAGGTGGCAAGGTTCACTTATCTTTAAATACAAGCCACTAAGACTGGAACTGTGATTTTTTTCAAGCTGCCAGAGTTCAGTACTTTCTGACCAGGTTCTTTTCATTATTCCATATGTGGAGGATGTAACAAATAATAATAAATTATTAATACCAAATTTACTTATTTGATTGTATTTGATGTTACATGGGATTTTTGATTTAGCAGAGTGATACCGCAATATACTGAAACCACAATACAAGTTATACTTAGCACAATACAACAGTTGGAATACGCAGTTCAATCACAGAAACAATGTGAACCCTATTACGTACTCACCAGCACAACACTGGGCATCCCCAGGAAGGGATATATGACTTTAAACCAGCTCAAACCCACTTACCTCTTCAAAATTATATAGTCTGTGTTGGACTGAGCCGTGCATAGATTTATACCACCTGTTGATCTGCTCAACTGTGGTGCAATCAGTTGATCCACTGATGTAGCTGTTTGTCTAAACCAAAGGCCACCCTCTGGCCCCTTTGCTGAGATAAAGCCAGGTCTCTTTGCCACAGCTGGGGTCAGTCACATCCTACATTATTCTGGGGTTTTTGAACACATCTCCCTTGCCCATCTCCTCTGTGGTTTGTTGATCAATCACACAAGCCAAGTCTCTGGTACCCAACTTGCAATGCTGAGTTTGACAGCCCTTCCAAATTAGGTGGCAGATTTTAGATGCATACCAATGCATTACAGCACACTGCCAGAAAGCCTGGTCTACCTGCACAGTACGTAAATCTGTAAGTATATAAATCTATGAGGAACAAAACAGTGCTTTTGAATAATGGGTGGTACTTATTCAAGAGTGACTGTAAACATCAAATTTTATTTGTCTACAGTAGACCACTATCAATAATTGCTGTATTTTACAGACCTGCAGTCCTCCCTAAAGCTCTGCGTTCATCTCAGCCAGGCGTCAGGAGAGCTTTCAAAGCTCTGCAATGCCTCTCTGCAAATGTTGACACTAACTTGTCCAGATGTGCAGATGGCCATTTACTGAAACCAAATTATTATGTACATTGTTATTGGGTTTTGTGATGCCATTAGGCAAAATGGTAGCATCTTCTAATGGGCTGGATAATCACACCTTGGGGGCAAAGCTCTTTGCCCTTCTGCAATAATGAAAAACTGGAGTTTCCAAACCTGCCCACAGTGATAATGAAAAAAAATAATAATTCAAGGCTTATTTAGCATCTGTTAAATCTCCAGTTTGCATATAACTTACAAAAACCTGGCAGACATCAATCTTCTATATATATTCTGTTAATTATTAGCATTTGACAAACAGCTGATAAATGTGGAGCCGTAGCCAACGGGAGTTGAAATTGCTGTCTCCTTCCATAATAAAATACATCTTCCAGTGCTTTTCACACACGTCAAGGAAATTAATTCAGTTATGAGTTACAATAATATTTTACTGGCACCAAGGAACGGGTGAACTGTTGCATCTTTGAAGATCAAATTTCACTGAGACTTACAACCACATAGAAGAAAACATCCTAGACTACTTTCTCCTCCTAAAGACACTGTATAAGACAACATTGATTTTTCTTAATCAGCTACTTATGCAGATAGGATTATGTGTGGTCAAGATACAGAGAAAGTGGATTTAAGAAGGCTTACATGATTTAATTTGAAAGTGTTTCAGCTACAAAAAAAAAACCCACCAACTTTCTCTTTCTTCCTTTTCCCACACTGCTCTCAGAATCTTGTTCTGCAGTAAATAACTGCAACATTGCAGTATTTATTTGTGGCCACTGTATTGTATGGCAGAAAAACTCCCATTGGATTATGGAGCCTTGCATAAATATCAGTAGTTTTTATACTGTGATATGTAACTATAGTAGCATCTAGAAATACCAATCATGATCAAACTCCTACAACACGTAAAGTTCTTGGTAGTCTACGAACAAACTAAGGCACAATCACATCTGTGAAGAACTGAAAACGACAATCAAAACAGAGAATATTGGAGAGAAAGTGCTGGAAATATTATCATTCCCATTAACATACGGGAAATAAAGACATGAGGTTAGATGGCATAAAGCAGCTAGATGTGTTCTGGTAGGGTTCCTGCAAGATAAGATGTTTTGCCCTCAGTTTGCCCCTAAATGCTTCAGTTGAAGCCACTTGGAAATCCATGGCTAAATCAAAAAGTGGACCCAGCTTGTCCACAACCCACCCATACTTGAGGCTTTTGAGCTGTCATCACTCCAATGACCTCAGTAGTGGAAGCTGTGTGCAGGAAGTCAGAGAGGCTTCAGCGGTTGTCAAAATATTCTGCAAGGATCTGAGCTACTCTTTAAGTGCTTCTCATCTTCACCACTGCTACTCTTCTCTCCATGCTACACAATGGCACCAAGAAGGTATCTCCATTAATACACTGCAACTGCTATGACTGAAAACTGCCTTCCTGTTCCAGGAGGACCATTAGAAGAGGCAAGGATAATGCAATATGTTCATTAAAAAAAAAAAAAAAAAAAAATTGCAAACATGGAATGTCCCTTGGAAGGTTTTGTAACACAGTCTCACTTGGCAATTGTCATCTTCATAGATTTGACAGGCATCTTAAAAATGTCAATTAACTTACCAATTTTTGCCATATTGAAAAGCATGTTACTAGTTTTCTAGCTCTCAAAGAAATAATGCTAACGAAATTTCTTCTAAAATAGGAGTTCAATGAATAGGACTATGCTGCTGAAAACAAAACTGAGACTCAGCAGCAGTTCTGCTAAAGTAATAAAGATGACCGAGAAAAAAAGAAAACCATGAAGAAAAAATTTCTACCAAATACCATTTCACATTTTCTGTAGGAAAGAAGTTAACCACTAATCTTGAGATCAATTCATACAGTTAATACCAATGTTCTTGTCCCAGCAAAAAAACATGAATTTAAATGATAAAGCCTGTGATGTATAATTTAGGAATTCAAAATAAATGAGTGTAAATGTGCTTAATCTATCACATGCAGGTAGATAGGAGAATATAAGCAATCCAGTCAGAAAATACTGTCATGAAACCTAAAAGAAAGCAAGGAATTTCATTTCATTGCAGCACTGTCCCTCTTCTAGGCTGCAGATTCCTGAGGTCAGCTCTATCTTTATATTTACCTTTTTTTTAAAAACCAGCAACATCCCTCAAACATGTGGAAGGTTCATATTTAGACCTAGCATCTAGTAAAAGGCCAACAGAGAGATCAGGTAAGATCCAGATATGTACCAGACTTTCTCCATCTCTGGCCCTTTTTTTCCATGGAGAAGAACCCCAGGCAAGAAGGGACCTGTGTGTAGATCTTCTGCATATCGGGATTAGAAATAAGGAGGGTGACGTACAGTGAACTTGCTCTTTACTTTAGATGCAGCTTGTGACATTATTGGCTATTTAGAAGCATCTGTAAATGAAAATTTTTATTTGCTTACTCAATATAAATACCAACTTACTTTCCAGAGTCACATTTCTTCTCGGTAGCTCTTTAAATGAGAATTCCCAAAAGATGTTTAGAAAGAGAATAGAGTGCATACAAAAGTTTTGTGGCAAGTCCCTTTTACCTCTCTTGGTCCATGTGTTCAGTCTCTGCTTCCCTGTAGGTAAAGGTACTGGCAGCCTTGTTTAATAAAGATCAGATGCATTTTGGGAGTGGTTGGTTCTTTCACCCACTGCTACCACTTTATTGCCAAAGAGAATTTATTTCCTGCTGGTTCAAACGTTTTGGAGAATTTGGATCTCAAAAGCAACATAAGAATTGCAGGACAAGTTTTCCCTAAGTACCCAGCCGATTTCCTTTGCTTCCTTTTAAAAGCACTATTTTAGAGCTGGAAAGGACAGTGAATTCTTCATTTGTGCTGCTCTAGTTAGACAATCAACAGGGGATAATTACTGTGAACTGGGCTGGTATTTTTAATAATATTTGCCAGTGAGGAATTCTGCTGAGACCCATTCACTCATTCCACACAGACAGATGGAGCCCAGACTGCAATAATATTCACTCACTTGTAAACCTGGTTTAAATTTACTAGGTTTGACAAGGACTACAAAGTCCTGTTAAAAGTGAGTGGCATGACACAAGCCCATAAGATCACAAGATATCATTGTGTCAGATCAATGAAGGGTTTTTTCACCCCACATATCCATACTGTGGCTGTATGCATCCCTACAAATTACATCAGTTCAATTGATTAATATACTATTAATCTTTTAAGATCTTCATTTTCTTCTTGAGTGTGTATACTTGAAATGAAAGGCAGGAGGCTTTTAAGTGAATGTCAAAATGTTCCAGATTGGAAGGGTCTTTACAAAAGATTCCATTCAGACTCTGGTAAATAAAATTGGAGGTGATTTGTCCATATCCCTGCAACACAGCTGACCCAGGGTCAGCCCTGCGGAGCCAGCTAGGAGCTGCTGATACGAACCCGCTGACAGGGTTTCTTTGAAGCCGTACCTGTACCTTTCATCACAGAGGATATCATGGAGAGCTAACCTATATACATAGGTTATATATAAGTATTAGGAAACAAGCAGAAGTGCTCTGGAAGTCATGCTCAGTGCTCTGTTAACTGAAGAAAAGTTAGTTTTGGTTTGTAAAAAAACCTTTAAGGACACTGCATTCCTATTTACTACAATAACAGAATTTGAAAAATCGTAATTATCACATTTTCCAGTGCCAAAAGCAGGTTCAGTTGACCTCAAGCTCAACAGTCATCCTTCTGTTTGAAAGCTCCTGGGCAGTTTAATTTTTTCAGATCAGCTCATATAAATGTAACTAAGCTATTCTACTGAGTACCTACTATTAGAATGTGACATTACAGTAACCATTTGCATTTCTTGAGTCTTTCTTGCATTTGTATGAGTACAACTTAAAGTAATGAGAAACTGTTGAAACAAATTTTATGTTAAAGCAGGTTTTTGTTATGCTAAATTCAACCCTCTACAGCATACACTTTAAAACTAACAGGCTATCTTCACAGCATCACAGGATGGTGGACATTGGAGGGGACTTAGCAAGTAAAATATTAAACAATCAGAAAGTTAAACCTCCATTCAATCACCTCATCTTCTCCTACCTTCAAGACAGAGAACAATAATTCAATCTAATTACATTTTTTAAATACTAAGTTTAACAGCACAAGCTAGCTCTTAAACGATTTAGGAATTCTAAAGTGGCAAAATGGTCTTTTCACTTTTTATCTAGCTGTGATAAATTGAATGCTGATTTTGCAGAGGGAGGAAGAAAAGATCAATGTCAGTTGATACAGATCTTCTTCCAGGTACGTACGTGTAGGCTGAGTGCCAACCCAATTAAAAACAAGGTAGAAACAGTGTGTTTCATGATGTAGACTGACATGTCCTTTCTATGTGCCCAACTGAGGATCACCTTTCTTCACCTACTGAACTGTGAAACTTTTATAGTTCAATAGAAATTGGGAAATGCAGCTTTAACATTTAAAATGAACTTTTATTAACTTAGAACCACAGTGAGCCTTTATATTAATGAGTATCCTCTAGCTAAATCATTGTTCAGACTTTTTGTCATTTATTAATTCCTCTCACAATTAATTACTCACAGTATTTTTATATCTGCTTTTATACAGCTTCACTTTGCAAAATACTGTAAGTTTATTCATCTGTGTATGCTGTCTGCGTATTTGGAAACATCATACACAGCAGCAAATACCGTGCATTAACCTCACCACTGTAATTGCTCTGAGGCTATTGCCAAACTAACCGTAGTACCAAAATATAAACTTCTAATGCTGAATGTTCCCCTCTCATCAAAATGTATAATTGAGATTAAAAAAAAAAGTTCTTTTTCCTTTTCTGTAAACAGGTATTGGACCTTGCATGATAATAGAGAGACAGATAGCAATTTTCTGCATATAATAACACAAAGATGGTGTAACTCAGTCTAACAGAAGTGAAACCATGGTAATTAAACCTGTGAGTAGAGTGAAGGATCTGCTCCATAAATTCTACAATGGTCTCTTGCTAAATAAATAAACCAAAATAATAACAATCATGTGACAGAATAGCAATTTACACTTGCTTTTTCACAGCATTTCACACACAGTAATTGCTTCTCTGCAATGGTTCATCACTTTCATTGTAACAGCAAGAGCCTCCACCCTCCATCTTCCTAAAAAACAATGTGCACCATGAACACCACTGAGCTCTCCAATTAATCATGAAACTCTTTTAATAGCTTTCATCTCCACAGTGCCTTGTAAACATGCACTAAACACAAGAACAGTGCATTGAGCTAGATGAGCAGTAATTATAACTCTCCATTTACTGCTAAAATGGAGTTCTGGCAGGGAGAGCTCTGTGTGGGACAATGCTTCCTCTCCATCAACCTTACCACGTAAGGTATTTGAAGCAAATGGATATGCTCTACATTTTGCCAAGGTTTCTCCCTCCCCTCACAGTTTAACAACACCTAAGTCAATGACTCTTTAACTATTCATACCAATTCCTGATGTACCTCAGCAATTTAGGCTAGAAATAGCCTCTTCTTATATCAAGTATAGCTTTTTACTGTGGTACGCCAAGGTGGACTTGCAAAGTACCAGTATTTACCTTCTCTCAAAAAGGAATATCTTGTGGAAAACAGCAAGACCCTGAAAAAGTACTTGTTAAAAAAATAATAAAAGCAAAGCCATTGCACTATAAAACATGTGCTGCAGCAAATAAGAGAAAATTTCATTGCCCAGACTGAAACTTCCAAGGGTCCTTCTAAGTCTCATCATGAAGGACAGTTTTTGACTAACAAATAGAATTTGAGAAGGCAATAATATTCTGTTTCAACAGAAGTTTCCAATTGAAAAATATTGATATTGACAATTTTTTTTAATTTCCAAATTTGAATATGCAAAAGTAGTTTTATTTCACCTTTAGCAAAGTGTATGTTATTTTCTGGATTTTTAGACTTTCCCCTACACAGCCAAGTCTTCTCTACCGGCCCTATTCCTGCCCCCAAGAAAAGGAAATTTAAAAAATTGGCTTGTGGGTTCCCATTAAATTTTTCATATATTTTGATAAACACTTTTGTCTTTTTATCCAAAAATAGGAAAGAATAAATAAATAAATAAAAATATGAGAGCCAAATAATTAATTGGCCCTGCTTCATCCTCAGTGGGCCAGATTCTGTGAAACCATCACTGACCTCAGCCTGCGTTACCCAAGCTCACTCCTCTGACTCACCACAAGCCCTGCCTACCTCCTCCTGCCTGCACACTGCAGGTGCACGGACTTGCCAACCAGACATATGGTGCATGTATTATTTTTTTATTAATTACCTTGCAGCAATTAATTTAAAATTTCATCTGAAGCTGCTGACTTGCATTTCTCTGGTTAAGTGAGGTCAAAAGATTCAGAAACTGGGGAATCAATCATTTCCCAGCCCAGCTGGATTGCTGAACAAGGTACTCTTCAAAGTTTGGAAAGAGACAACTGGTGACGATCTGCTACTGTACAGCCCAGTATTTTGATGTCTGACAGTAACCGCAGAAAAGGTATCAAAAAAAGAAATTCTGTGTGAACTTAATGGAATATGAAGCCTCTCAACCTAGAAATAACTCTAGGAGTCACCATGGTTCAAACTTCTTCCCAAGAGCTGATGTTTCACCTGTTTCCCCCCCAGTGCTGAGTATTTATGATGAACTCTTGTTCTTAACCAGCAGTTAAATTTTGTTTACCCCACATGGCCTTTGGGGAGGAAATGAAGGTGTGGGGCAAGTGAAAAGCAGGGCTCTGTGAATTGCTTCATCTTTCCTTGCTTGTTGCCTTGCTGCAAAAGACTGACATTCTCAGGCTTTCAAAGAGTTGCTCACCCATCTCAAGCCTTCATATACCCTTCTTCCAATAAAACACATTATGATGTGTAAACCAGTATCAAATCAATGTCTTGTTTGTATTCAGTCACTGCACTACTAACACCGAGTTCAATACAAGGCAGCACGACAAGTTTAAAGTATGAAAACCTCTGAAAATGCAACAATGCGCGATTTCCTCTCTTCCTCATCTTTTTGACAGCATGCTATTTCTCTGCTTTCCCCCAGAAAATACCCTCCAAAGCTTAGCTTCTCCATGTTGCATTGAAACACCTTAGCTTTCCTCCCAACTTCAGAACAAAATTCTTACGTGCAGAGTCACAAAAAGCAACAAGAAAAAAAAAACAGGCAAAGGGAAGAACTGAACCTTTCAGAAAAGGAAATGTTTGTGACACAAGAAGATGGGTGTTGTTAGCACAAACACTAAATTAAAAGTGGCACCAGCCAGTAAACATGAAATAGAGAATACAGAAATTGATAGCAATCTGGAAACTCTAAAGGGCAGGGAAGGAAAGAGAAAAAATGCTGTAATATTTTGGATAAGAGATGCCTGGTAGAAAGCAATAACCAATCACATTTCATACTGGGGGGCCTGGGAACCAGACAGTGCCAGATGCTACTGTGTGAAATTGAAAATGATGGATGGCAAACAGCACGAAAAAAAAGTATCATGCTGAAGTATATATGAAAGCTCAGACATGTTTTTACTTAAAGCCTGAGCGTTGCTGTGGAGTGGAAGATAATATCTGAAACAAAGTTCTTTATGGATAAAATGTATTTTATGTTCATGTCTACATTTGTGTGTATCATTGCCTCCTGCAGTTGGGAAGGAAAAATCCCATATGTCAGTACAGACTGGGGACAGACTGGCTGGAAAGCAGCCCTTCAGAGAAAGGCCTGGGGTGTCCAATGGACAATAACTTGAATGTGAACCACCAACGTGCCCTTGCAACAAAGGCCAACATTATCCTGGGCTGCATCAGGAAGACCATTGCCAGCAGATAGAGGGAAGTGAACATTCACAGAGTCACAGAACGTTAGGGATTGG
>NW_010182064.1:0-4889 GCF_000695765.1 Mesitornis unicolor
TGTTATATGTTATGTTATGTGTTATATGTTATGTTATGTGTTACGTGTTATGTTATGTTATATGTTATGTTGGGTTATGTTAATGTTTATTATAAGCACTTTGCCAACCTGGCGAAGAAATGGCCCAGAAATTCAAGGTCATTCAAATCCAGGGGCAAATCTCTCCTGGCACAGAGCTGAGGGATCTGCTCACCTCCCAAAAACCAACTACAAGGATTCCTACGTTGGCCCCTGACCCGCTTGGCTCCCACCCCCCGTACGGACTTGTCCCCAGCAGCACAGAGACACGACTCACCCTCTGGAGAAGAAAAAGAAGTTCATCAGCCGCGTGATGACGGGGGACAGCAAACCCCCATCCTTGAGGATCTTGGGCAGAAGGAGAAAAGGGAGACAGCACCACTTGGTATCACAGAATCTTAGGAGTTGGAAGGGACCTGGAAAGCTCCCCCAGTCCAACCCCTGCCAGAGCAGGATCACCAGAGCAGTCACACAGGAACACCTCAGGGCTTTGGGTGTCTCCACACAAGGAGACTCCACAACCTCTCTGGGCAGCCTGGGCCATGCTCTGCACCCTCACACTCACAAAGTTTGGCCTCATCTTCAGCTTGAACCTCCTGTGCTCCAGCTTGGGACCATTGCCCCTTGTCCTGGCATTGGACATCCCAGAGCAGAGCCTGGCTCCTTCCTCCTGACACTGCCCTTTCCAAATGGATCCCCAGGAATGAGGGCACCCCTCAGGCTCCTCTGCTCCAAGCTCAAGAGCCCCAGCTCCCTCAGCCGCTCCTCAGCAGGAGATGCTCCACTCCCTCCAGCATCTTTGTGGCCCTGCTGGGCTCTTTCAAGTAATTCCCTGTCCTTCTTGAACCGAGGTATCACATAGATGGGTAAATCCTGCCTCCCAAGAGGGCTTTTCCCTCGTTTCCCCATATCGCAGCAATTTCCCACCTCATCCACAACCCTCGGTAATGCCAAGGTATACGTGAGCTCTCGGCGCTGAGACCTCAGCGCTTCGAGGGGTGATTAACCGGGATATTTGGATGAAACAAACCGCATCCCGGCAGCCCCTGCCTTTCCCCACCACCTCCATCAATGCCTGTTGAGCAGCTCCGGTGCCATTAAAAAAGCAGCAGGCACCCGAACCAGGTAAAACCCCAAATCACAGAGTCAGATTTCTGCTTGAGGGGCGATTCGGTGCGACTGGAGGGGGCAGCAGCTCACCTTCTGGATGAACCGGGGGTAGTGCGTTTCGGGGAATATCCCTGGAAAGACATCAGAGAACAGAGCTGTAACACTACAAATGTTTCGCTTCGCATCTCCCAGTCTCTCCCCATCTTCATGGTACCATGAAAGGTGGCAGAGGCAGCCTGAGGACTGATGCTCCCGGTTAATTACAGCACTTTAATTGCAATTTGCTTGGGGTTCAGGTGGTGCTTTACCTCAGGGATGGCGATGGGAAGGCCAAACCATCCCGTGGATCCCCATCCCTCCCAGTTACAGTGGACAAACCTTACCTCCGTTGGATAAACAGAGGCTGTTGATCAAGATGCTTCCAGTTTTATTGTGCTCATACCTGAGGACAGAAGAGAAGGAGGTGAAAACACAACTGGACCTTCTCCAGGCTCCAAGAAGCGACTGACCAGCAGCTCAAATTAACAGTGCCAGATCATCTCTGCTCCCCTGTTGCGCCCAGTTTGATAAGAGGAGGGAAGTTAAATATCCACCAGCTGGGAAATGAGGGATGGGAGCCTCAGATCTGCCACCAGGGATGTGCCCTGAGACCTCCCAACCTTCATTATGGCTGTAGGTACAGGGAAAAAGGGGGTTCTGTGTCATGTCCTTCCACTTATCTGCTGGAAATCATCTTTGATGGGGACAACAAAGAGCAGGTAGAGCATCAGGGGTTGCAGTGACCTGTGGAGCAGCTCCTGTGCGACCGTGTCGCCGTAATCGTGGGACAGGAGGTTAATCCTCTGGTGGCGGAGGCCGAGGTGACGCACCAGCCCCTCGACGATGCTGGCTTGCTCGAAGATGGAGTAGTGGTGGGGTCTCTGCAAAGCAAAGCGGGAGAGGAGCTGCAGTGAGAGCCTGATCCACCATGAGCCCACAGACTCCAGAATAAACACCCAAATGGAGGAATATGGGGTGCAGACCAGTGGTTTGTGACCCCGAGCAGAGCAGTCGGGATGTCCTAGGCCAGCAGCTGCATTCACAAGCCCATGGAGCCCTGCCCATGCCCCAAAGGGGTCAAGATGTGCTTTGGAGTCACGTCAGACCCAAATAAAGTCAAGACGGTGACACAGCCACTATGCCCCTTCTGCTATTGTAATGTCTTATTCCTTTTCCAGGTGTAAATGGGAGGAGAAAATGGGCTGCAAACAGCAATTTTCCGGGGATGCTGGCACGGTAGAAGAACCCCTGGGTGAAAAATCCTCCTCACAGGTTACTTACAGGCTTGTCGCTGAAACCGAATCCTACAAAATCCAGCGCAATCACCCGGTGAAACCGCTGGGTCAGCCCTTCCCAGATCTGGAAGAGAAATGCATTAAAAAAAACCGGCTGATGGGAGCAGAGAGAGGAAAAGTCTGCAGCCATGGAGAGCCACAATCCTCTCCACTCCCCCAGACAGCTCCAAGAAAACTACAGGAGGTTGAAATTTCCCAATAGACAGCAAGATAATCCACCCCAAAAACCCCACAATAAATAGTTGTGGGTCTTTTCCTCCTGGTTTGGGCTGAAGTGTGGGAAAGGGTAATGTGCCCTTGCAGCCAAGAAGGCCAACGCCATCCTGGGGTGCATGAGAAGGGGTGGTTGTAGGGCACAGAGGTTCTCCTGCCCCTCTGCTCTGCCCTGCTCACACCACAGCTGCAATCTTGTGTCCAGTGCTGGGCCCTCAGGTCAAGAAGGACAGGAACTGCTTGAAAGAGTCCAGCAGGGCCACAAAGATGCTGGAGGGAGTGGAGCATCTCCTGCTGAGGAGCGGCTGAGGGAGCTGGGGCTCTTGAGCTTGGAGCAGAGGAGCCTGAGGGGTGCCCTCATTCCTGGGGATCCATTTGGAAAGGGCAGTGTCAGGAGGAAGGAGCCAGGCTCTGCTCTGGGATGTCCAATGCCAGGACAAGGGGCAATGGTCCCAAGCTGGAGCACAGGAGGTTCAAGCTGAAGATGAGGCCAAACTTTGTCAGTGTGAGGGTGCAGAGCATGGCCCAGGCTGCCCAGAGAGGTTGTGGAGTCTCCTTGTGTGGAGACCCCCAAAGCCCTGAGGTGTTCCTGTGTGACTGCTCTGGTGATCCTGCTCTGGCAGGGGTTGCACTGGGGGAGCTTTCCAGGTCCCTTCCAACCCCTCATATTCTGGGATTCTGTGTGAAAAGAGCTCGGCTCCTGTGCAAGGCACTGGGAGAGGAACAGGGCTGATATCCTGGAGCGTGATGGGACCCCCAGCAGAAAATCCTCAGGAGCATCACCCATTCCAGGCTGAGCCACCACCCGTGTCCATCTGCTCATCCCCTGGGGGTCAGCATCCAAAATTCGCTCCCCTCACCTTGTACCAGTCGTAGCTGGAGGTCGGGAAGCCGTGCAGGAGGACGACGATGTCGGAGCTGCCGACGGCACCGGTTGAATCTGAGAAGGGAACGAGGTGCTTTAGGGTCTGCTTTCCCCCCCTGTTTTTCTCCCCATTGCCATTTTGCCCCACTGGGAACCCAACCAGCAGCACTAGGGTTACCTCTCCCCCTGCTCCCTCAAAACCAAGCGTGGGTTTGACTCACACCACAGCAGTTTTTTTGGTATCTTTTCCTTGCTGTGACCCATCAGAGGTTCCTGAGATCCTTCCCTGCCAACACCAAGGTTGGCTGCTGCACAAGAACCAACCTTCAAGGCTTCACCCAATTAAAAGGTTTCGATAACGAACAGCCACGCTGCGCCTGGATCCACACAGCGGCTCCCCTTAAAGCCAGTAAGTTTTGGGAGGGATTTGCCATCACCCTGCCTGGCCCCAAGGGGAGCAATTGGGACAGATGAGGTGACCCCAGGGTTCAGCGTGGCCCCGTCACCTCTGTAGAAGATGTTCTGGTCCTTGTAGGTGAAGTAGCCTCCCGAGGACCTCCAGGAGAGGAGAGCAGGGGAGAGTTTGGGGGGCGGGATGTGCAGGTAGACGGCGAGGAGGGGCACGCTCAGCAGCCCCACCTGCACCCACCACTCCTTCATCCTGCAGGAGACAGCGAGGCGCCTGTCTACCACGATTTGCCCCATAACCCCCATGTCTCCATAACCCCACAAGCCCAAAACCCACCTCCAAGTCCCCATAACGCCCCCATCACCATAACCCACCACCCTATCCCCATAACCCACCACCCTATCCCCATAACCCCCACATCCCCATAACCCACCACCCTATCCCCATAAACCCCAGGTCCCCATAACCAAACTCTGTCCCCCTAACCCACCTCCAAGTCCCCAAAATCTCCACATCCCCATATCCCTGGGGTGGCAGGTCCATGACAGACAGTGGTCCCAGGAGTAAAGGTTAGGGGGCCTGAGGGGGAACGTGGGCCCCATGGGAAGCTGAGGGGGGAGTGTGGCACCACAGGGGGTCCAAGGGAGGATATGGGCCCCATAGGGGGTTTAAGGGGTTGTATGGCTCCATTGAGGGTCTGAGGGGGAACATGGGCCCCATTGAGGGTCTGCAGGTAGACATGGGCCCCATGGGGGGCTGAGGGGGGATGTGGACCCCGTAAGAGGTCTGCAGGGGGACATGGGCCCCCATAGGGAGTCTGAGGGAGGCCATGGGCCCCACTGGGGTTCTAAAGGGGGACATGGGCCCCATAGGATGTTTTAGGGGGTGTCTGGCCTCACTTTGGGTCTGAGGGGGGACATGGGCTCCATGGGGTCTGAGG
>NW_010182065.1:0-21695 GCF_000695765.1 Mesitornis unicolor
TAACGTTCTGTGATTCTGTGATTCTGTATTTCTGTTATTTTATTTTGCATTGAGTTTTCTGTGAGGGGGTTTCTGGTTTTATCTTTTGTAATGCGGGAAGGGCTATGGAGATGGCCATTTAAGAAGGTACCTGAAAAGCTCCCCCTTTGCCTTTGTCATACCCTCCTCTGACCAGCGTCAAGCCAATCATCGCTCCTGCGAATTCATGTATTAAATGAGGGGGTGTGGGGGGGTGCAGGGTATGCCTCCCTCTCTCTCTGGCGCGGTCGCGGCCTTGCCCGGCTCGGCTTGGCCAGCCCCAACTGCAATTTAAGCTTTAAGCCCTGCTGCAGCTTCATCCCAAAAAAAGAGAGAGAGATGGGATGTCCATAACCATCGGAGGATACCTGCAGTGGAGAAAGGAGTGGGGCCTGAGGAGAACAGCTTTGAAGAACACAAAGGTCGGTTTGAAGGAAAGAAAAGAAGAGGGAGGAGGAGGAGGACACAGAACCCAGGTTTCCCCTTTGCAACCCGTGGCGAGCGCCGGGTCGACTGGTCATGTGTGAGGGAACTGTGACCATGGGCAGAACCAGATTGGAGTTTTGTGGACTTGGGCTGAAGCAGTTTTGTGTGTGAGGGAAGCTGCAGCTGTGGGCAGACCATTATTGGACTTTTAAGAACTATTTTTTTTCCCCTATCGAAGGGGGGCCACATGAAAGCAGAGAGAGTCACTGGGCTGAGGTGTTTTTTTTTCTGTACTCCTAAGAAAGCACATGACGTGGCGGGGAAACCAACTGCAAACCCGCACCCCCATCCCCCTGCGCCTCAAGGCAAAGGGGGAGGGGGAAGGTGAAGAAACCGGGAACAAAAGCTGAGCCCGGGAAGAAGGGAGGGGTGGGGGGAAGGTGTTTCAATTTTAAGATTTGGTTGTATCTCCCATTGTTCTACTCTGATGTTGGTAACAAATTAAAATGGTTTTATTTTGTTTTGTTTTGTTTTTATTCCTTATGATGAGTCTGTCTTTTGCCTGTGACCTGTTTAAGTGTTGAGAAGCCCACCCAGTCCTCATTTTGACTAGCCCTTTTTTGGAGCATCATGGTGCCCAGTTATGCACTGGGCCTAAACCACGACATATTTTTGTTTTGTATCAAAGTTTGAATCAAATTTTTATCTGAAATATAGTAGGTTATTTTGTACTTTCTCAACTCTTCATTCTTTTTCTTTCATTTCTTCTATTGACCTATAATAACAAATTTATCTGCAGTACAAGTGTTTCATTTCAAGCTGTGAATCTTACTATCTTACCTACATGGAAACATTTATTCTTCCAGAACTATGTAAATTAAGTTACATACTACATGAAAGCTGTGTAACTTAGTATATATTGGTCTCCTGTTTCTTAGAATTCCTTATTCCCTGTCCCCCTCCTCCCCCAAGCAACATCCTCAGATGTAAATTTTAATCTGGCAAATTTTAGGTTACTTTTGAGTATTTTTAATTTTACATTTAAGAGTTGTACTCTTTATTACACCTGCATTGGACTATGTATTTTTAAATCAAAAAAACAATAGGAAATTAAGTTTATAAATTAGTTTGAACATACTCTTAATTCAGTGACTCATATAGGCCATATAAATTATATTTGTGATTTGTGTTATTATTGTGGCATATGCATTGCTAAAATGATACTAAAAAACTTTCAAATAGATGAAAAAGTCTCTTATGTTCTGTCTTTTCCAGTCTTCTGACTGAAAACTGGGAGCCACAGGGTTTCATTTGTTTGTTTATTTTGAGCTTTGTAGTCTACAGAAAGAGAAGCATCATGATGTTAGGGTGATGAGTATTCCAGTTGTTGTGGGTTTTCAATATGAGTAATTTAATAAGGCCACATGACACTAATTCATTCATCAACAGGTAGACAGTACAGGTTGCCTGCATTGTGTATGAGTATTCTGGCAGAGTTCACCTTCAAAGATGAGGTGGTCTTGGGTAGAGCTGGCAATTCATGGACAGCTGTTATCTTCCTTGGAATAATGAAAATATATCTGGTGTGAGTATCTGCAGCTATATGCATGTGGAATACAGTTTTTAACCATTTTGTCTTGATAAGCAGCTCTTTTATTTGTTTTGTTTAGTGAAACATAAAGATAATTATATCACTGAAAAATCATTTGAATTTATGGGTAAATGAAAGGAAGGATACTACTTTTTGCTGGCTTTACACTATGCATTTGTAAATACAGTGTAAAAGCTGAATTTGCCAGCTTGATTTTCTGTTTAAAACCTTTAAACAGCACTACTCAAAATGACTGGATTTGATGCTGCAGAGACTGGAGAAGTGGAAATAAACAGGGGTGGAGGAGAGTGGAGTCACCTTCTAGTGATCTTAGTTAGCTTGGACTGCACACTTCATCAAAGCTGTTTTGCTTTCTTGTCCTTATTACAGTTGGTTTCCTCTTTATTGCTTTTCTCTTCATCTGCACATCTGAAAATCTCTTTGTTGTGGTCTTTCTTTTGTTATGAGCTCACTGTTACTCCAGCAGACAACTGACATTAATTTTAAAATCATACCATTTTGGACATCACAAATCTGGAGATAAAGGAATATCATAAGGAATTGTCAGCAGCACTTTACATATCCCAATTTTGTATAGAGTATTTTATTAGCAATAAACCACTTCTTATCAGTACTAATCTGATTGAAAATGTAGTTTTTCGGGTTTTTTTAAACTGTAAGGGTTTAATGGATGTCAAATATATTTTATTTTTTTGATTAACGGTAGTGAAACTTGGAAGCTAAACACTGTACAAACATTTCATATCTTTTAAAATTTTGCTTTAAGGTTTCGCTGTTGTTTTCCTTATCATTATCAATAGTTCTGTCCTTGAAAACTTTCAGGACGTTTATGAGGTCCAATTCTCTTTTGCTGCTATTGAAGAGAGCTACTTGGTGTAGTGGTAAAATTACTAATATTTAAGATTCTTCTAGCTAAGAAGTTTATCCTGACTGAAAGAACATTCTTTTCAGCTAGAAGTTAACTATCTGTGCTTGTTTCTTATTGCTCTCTTCTGGATTAACATAGTACTTATTGTGCCATTTCTATAGTCTTCACCAAGCGTCATCTCTCCATGTTGGCACATTATTTACTGTTTCATTCCTTTTTGGTAGTGTGGTGCTTAGCAAGCTACTTAAGGAGTCCATTCCAACATTGAAATGGTTGTTTTTCCTCATCTCTTTTCTTTTTTCATTTTGAAATAATATATACATTGAGTCTCTACAATCACTCAACAGAGATCAATGTTCTCTCACTATGATCATAGTTAAAGCGTCTATTGGACCTGTCCTAAATTGTACCTGCATTATTACACAATTAGAATACAAGAGGAGAAAAGCATTATATTACTACTGTCACTGGAAGCCATTTTGATACCATAATTGATATGATAGTTTTCTTTATGTGGTCATGGATTTATTTATGTTTTTTGGTGCTAGTCATAATCTCAAAGCTTATATTCATTATGCTATGTTTATTCTCTTCCATTTTCTCTGCTATGTCCAGTCCTGCTTTACATGTCTCAAAAGATAAGGTTTCAAGTAACTTATACTCCTAGAGAAGAAAGTGCTCTGCATGGTCAAATGGAAAGGATAGAAAGTATGTTCATTTATTACCAAGGTGTCTTCTGGCATAACTGATTTAAGAACTTTGCTCAGGCAGTTAATTGTTAAAAAAAAATAAAATTCTTTGAGTTCCACAGACTGTAATATGTCCAAATTGCAGATTTACACCCTCATCTAATATTCCATCTGCAAGGCTAAACTGATACCTTTCATGTGCCATAGAGAGATGCCTCTTTTGTTAATGATACATAGATATATTTGTAAACAGAATATGATATTATCTCAAAGTCCAATTTCAGGCCCTAAGTAGATGCAATATCCCAAGAGCAGCAAAAAGAATCAACAGATTTTTGCAAACAAAACTGAAGAAATATGTTGATAAATAAAGACCAACACAGTATTTTTATATAATGAAAATAACTTAAAATTACTTTTGCAACAAAACTTACTGTATGCAGTTTTTAGAACTTATATTCCATTACATGGGCCAATACCATTTATTTGAACTATACTAAAATTTTCCCTTTTCTGTGTTTGCTTGCAACGTACTTGCTGTCTTACACTGGGTGACATTAATATTCTTAAATATTTGTTTCTTAATTTCTCATTTTACATTTAACTTTTCCAATGACTGTGTTGGGTTATTGTAGTGTCTGTTGTTCTAAATGCGCAATAAACATTGATTTTGTCAATTTATTTATAGACTATAATTACCTCTTGAAAATCTGTGTGAAGAGATATTGGAAAGTAGAGGTATCTATATGACCAATGAATCATGAGAATCTGTGAAAACAGAGAAGCTCAAAGCACTCCCACTCTTGTAGCTCCATTACCATCTTAAGCAGCAAAAATCCCAAGTTCACTGTAAAAGTCAGTGGTGTAGTGGAATGTGTTTCAATTAGGTATTTGAAAATAACTTTCTACACATTCAAACACCATTTTTGTAGAACTCTTGAATGTTTATGAAAGTTTAATAACAAGTTGAACTTAATAAGTAAATTAACATATTAAGTAGAAAATAAGATCAGAGATGTAAAAATATTAAAACTTAATTGCTTAAATTTATTTTACCTAAATGTAACACTACTAAATATATTAATTATATATTGCATTTTTAAAATATACTTATTTTGTAAGAAACCCTAAGTAAATGTTTCTAGCTTTTACATTACAGTGCAATTTGAGATATATTCTATGTGAACTAAAGATTTAGAGGAAACTAAACTCAAAAATTTCTTCAGTAAAAGATTTAAAATGTCATAAAAATTTTCACTCTGATATACAAATAAACAATAGCAGTCTTATACAAACAAATAAACAGTGCCAAAAAATTACTATTTATTCATATATTGTTAAAGAATCTAAAGACTGCACAATGTTAGTCTTAATCACCCTACTTAAATTAAAGTTAGGCAGAATTCTAGTAATAGGATGTTAATAAAATGGTTATAATTTCTTCTATTCTGCTTCCTTCTGTTGACATTGCCTCAAAGAGAGACACAGCTACAAGTGAAGGCAAAGAAAAATTAGAGGGGGAAGAAAAAAAGGCTGATATTGCCATGGAAACAGAGGATCTCACCAGTAAGAGGAACTTAGTAATATGGTTGCAGACTGTGAAAACACTTTGGTCACCTGTTGTCAGCTTCAACAAGAGATAAAGGAGTATGGTCCCTGCTTTGCACAGGGACATGCTGGTCTATTATGAACCCAGTAAGAAAGGCATTCACACTCTGTAGAGCACCATTTTCAATGCTCTTTCTTCCAGCTAATGCTCTAAAGCAAGAAAAGGTAGTAGAGGCAGCTTCGCAATCCTTTGTATGCTGGAAACCTCAAGTCACACGGCATCAAATAGGCCTCTGACCGGTCTGTTGCAAGCTGTGCAGATCCCTGAACAGATTACCCTATTTTGGTCATTTGAACTCTTACTGGATTTTCCTATGGGAAACCACTCTGTTCATACCTTCGAGTATTGAGCAGAATGGATCTTCACATGGTTCTGACAAAGGAAAGGTCAGGCAAGTGATGTGGTCACTGGTAGAAAATGTGAGTTGTCTGCAGGCTCCCCTGGTACAACAAGCTGACAGAGTTAATCCTGGAGCTTCTTCTCCCAACATTTCTACCTCCTGCCTACAACCAGCACAGGGGAATAAGGAAGGAGGGTTGTGGTCACTTCATCATGCTTTGTCTCTGCTGCTCCTTTCTCCTCATGCTCATCCCTTGCTCCAATGTGAGGTCTTTCCCATGGGAAACAGTCCTTCATGAACTTCTCCAACATAGGCCCTTGCCATGGACTGCACTTTTAGGTTGCCTAAATTTAAGTGGGTAGTTGCATATGAGATTCACAAAGGTATTGAGAATATCTGTACAAGACGACTAGTAAGTATGGCACAGTGTGATGGGTTGACCCTGGCTGGCCACCAGGTGTCTACCAAGCCATACTCCCACTTACCTTCTCAGCAGTACAGGGGAGACAAAATATAATGAAAGGCTTATGAGTCCAGATAATGACAGTTACCGTAATTGGATAAACAGTCTTTGCTCAGGGAAATTAATTTGATTTATTGTCAATCAAAAGTTAGAGTAGGATAATGAGAAATAAAAACAAATCTTAACCTTCTGCTTCCCCTCACTTCTTCCTGGGCTTAACTTCACACCTGGCTTTTCTATCTCCTCACTCTGAGTGACACAGGGGGATGGGGGATGGAGGTTGTGGTCAGTTCACCACAAATTGTCTTTGCTGCTCCTTCCTCTTCACACTCTTCAACTGCTCCAGCATGAGGTCCCTTTCACGGGAGACAGTTCTCCATGAACTTCACCAACATGAGTCCCTCCCATGGGCTACAATACTTCACAAACTGCTCCATCCTTTAGATGCATCCACCTGCTCCGTTGGGGAGTCTTCCATTGGCTGCAGGTGGGTATCTGCTCCACAGTGGTCCTCCGTGGGCTACAGGAGGACAGCCTGCAGCACCATGGTCTTCACCACAGGCTGCAGAGGAATCTCTACTCCTCTCCCTCCTTCTCCACTTACCTTGATGTCTGCAGGGATGTTTGTGTCACATAATCTCCATTCCCCCTCACTACCAAAACTCTGCCATGCAAATCCAGTATCTACAGAAATTATAAAAGATCTGTCTCCTACAATGAGGTAGAAGCTAAGAAAGGCACCTCAGAGTGCTTAGAAATGACTAGATGCCTTCCGTTAAAGAATATAATCCTACCCCTCACATCTCAATTTGGAGTCAGTTGAACTCTCTAGGTTTTATGGGCTGTATTGCCATTATACTGACCCTGATGGGTGCTTGGACACTGAGCTCACCTGAAGAGTCTTAAATTTGGACATGTAACCACTGAACATACCTACCCATAGGTCTATTTCAAATACCTTCAGATGTTAGTATAGACAACCTTTTAAAGAAGGATTTCTGTTTCCTTATCCCCTTCAACTTCTTTCCCTTGTAAGAACTGTCATGGTTTAGGGCTGGGCTGGCCACTAAATGCTGGATAGATGTTCTCTCTTAACCCCTCTCCCCTCCCCTGAAGGGAAGAGAAAAGGGAATAAGGGAAACAGACTTTACAGGTTGGAAAGTAAAACTAACAGGTTTAATTAAACAATAATACTAATACTACAGAATAATAATGTACATTGGAAAATAATGAAATATATACATATATACACAAATATGTACACAAAAACAATATAAAATCCTCCCCCCACCCTCTCCCAATGATGTATACATCACCAGAGGCTCTGCAGAGCAGGGAACTGGAAAAGTCCCAGACCGGGCCCAGCAGTAGGCGGGAGCAGGATGCAGGAACACACAAATCAGAATCAGAGGCAGACAAACTAGCAGGTTTCTGCTCAGACATCGGCCATTGTAGGGGTTGAGACGGATGAAAGGGTCCAAGAGGGAAGAGCTTCAAGATGGAAGAAGGGTCGATACTCTTGTGATCCTTCGGCTTTATACTGAGTATGATGTATGTGAGATGGAATACCTAGTTGATCGGTTTTGGGTCCGCTTCCACCCCCATAGGCACAGACAGGGCACCCATGGTGAGACAACTGGCCTTGAGATTATCAGTTGTAGCAGCACGTACTGGAAAAACATGCAGCTATTTTTCAGCAAGTTCAGCCACTTAAACGAGACTGAGCTGAAAAGTAAAATCACTAAATAGAAAATTAGTTCTATTTAGCTCAAACCAGGACAAAGAACTCATCAGAACCCTTCCCAAGGGTGGAATTTAGGTGCCTGGATGCCAGGTTTTTTTCAGATGCTCTCCAGTGTTTCACCTGATCATATCAGTTTTAAATGGAAGGTCATGAGTCTGCCAGAAAGTCAGTGTCATATTTGTCAAACTTATATGATATGAATATTCTTGATACCTTAAGAGACTTTGAATTACACTAGGCACCTACATGTGGGCTGCTGAATCCTGCCCTATCAGTTTTAACTCTCTACTTCATTTTTGTGGTATGAAGTACCACAATCATTGTGCAGCCTAGATTGCTGTTATATATGCACATGACCATAATTCCACATCATGATTTCATAAACATTTTTCAGTGTCTCTGCACAGCACACTGGAGACTTAGGACTGTATGTTTTTTCTTATATTTTCTTATAATAGAAATACATCATTTCAATATTAAATTTATGTTTTAATATTTTCAATATTTTACCAGTTACATATTACACTAGTTATTAACCAGTCCTTTAAAAACTATTCACTGTTATTTAAATAAAATTGTTTTACTCTCAGGTGCATACTAGCCAATGATAAACAGCCATAGAAAAATAAAGTATAAACAGCTTTTTCAATTTTGAATATGGGTTTCTGTTAGGCAAAATACTTGCTTAATGCATGTTCCCTAGAATGTGTCTAACAAACTTTTTTTTTCCTTGCTTATTATTAAGCAATAGAATATACCCACTAAATAATCATGGGTAAGGAAAAGCTCTCAACAAAACAATGAACTAGTCTCATTTAATTTAAAGAAGTGACTAATCAAATGAGATGTGAAAAATGCATACTAAATAATGTTATTGAGAAAGCTAGTCAGAATTGTTCAATTTCTTTCCATAATGATACAAGAAACATCCAGAGTAATGGAAGGAAAAGCTGATAAAAGAATGTAAATTAAAAATTTTTTTTCTGTATTATTTATTACCCTCATTATAGCTCATTATAGTCAATATTTTGCCAGGATTAAAAATATTTTATAGACACTGCAGAAATGTTTAGGATGGAATAAAAATTACTGCAATTAAATAAAAAGAAAAAAGTTGCAATTAATTTTCACAAGCCCTTTTTCAAACCAGATATTAATGTACATACCAAACTGCAAAAGACTGTGACATGGAATATAGGCACCCATAACATAGTGATAGAGAATAAGAACTCTCCCTAACACTACTTGCATTTGAACTGGTGGATCTGAAAATTTTTATTCTACCTTGAATATGCCAGCCTGAAATCTCTAAGTAGTCTGGTAGCCATCAAGAATTGTTACCAGCTTTGCAGCAAATAATTTCAACCTTACAGTAAAGAGAATTAAGGATGAGCTGAGTCTCAGGGTTTTCATTTCATTGATTTCCATGCTCCAGACACTGTCCAAAGAAAAAAAACAACTATCTTTTATTATTTTCCCTAATAATGCTTTGTAGAATGCATTTTCGTCCATAGTGTGACACATTTTCCTATGTTTTCAGAGAACAGTCACAGCTGCTCAGGATTTAACAAACACCCTTATAATGTAATGAAAAAAAAAGAAGCCAACTTACATCTTTTAATGCCTTTTAAAATATCAGAAGGAAAATAACCTTCATCATTTTCAAAAAGGATCGAATTATCTATGGTATAACATCAAAAATTTTGATTTGACATACTAACATGAAATGGAATTTTCAATCATTGACCACTTTTATGGCCATAAACTGGTTATTCATATCGGTTTGCAGGATACCTTCCATGATACAATGTCACTGCTTCCTGGGACTTCTGTCTTAATAATAAAAATAAATATTATTCATGACAATAAAGTCCTTTTTAAAAATTTTGTGCTAGTATTGTGTACTCAAGAAATCCTCTTCTGTCCCATTTTTTAGGCAAGTAAGCATTCTTAGATATTTTCATCTCACTGTAAATAGATTTGTCATCCCACTAGCAATGACTACTTTGCCTTAAAATGGACAATGATAAGCCACAGTTATATATTTTTGAAGATTAGTATTATTGGTATTATTATTTTTTATTGACAGCATAATAACAAAGAATTAAAAGATAAGTTTAGTACTTCCATGTAAATCTGTATATTGGAAGTGCTTCTTGATGAAAATGTCAAGTGTTTTTAAACATTTTATATTAAGTCTTAGAAAAGTACCATGTCAGAGACTGCTGTGAGAATCTGTGGTAAAAGAACCATTTTGTACATTTTCAACTCAGAATCTGCCTTTGGTTGCCTTTGAATATAATTAGTAAATGTAAAATAAAAACAAGATATAAGAGAAGGTGTCACTAACTTCTTGACATGTGACTTCTTAAAAAAAGTTTTTCAAAGCAATCTAACATGTCATAAAACCAAATAGGCAGAGAAGAATTACTTAGCTAGAGGCAAAAACTAACTGCTGCATAAAGCACCAGTGATTTTATTTTTAAAGTTTTGTTGTTGTTGGTTGTTTTTTTTTGAGATACTGCACTACTCATGGTACTAGCCCATGCTTCCTATCCAAATGAAATCCTGGCACAATGGAAGCTGTAGTACATGCTAATAAGTTTCCCAGTCTGAACAACCAACTAGTCTGGTCTCTAAACCACACCAGTATGTATGTTTATCCTATAGAATTGACACAGCCTAAACTATTTGTTTATCATCAGTAATGATATAACCCTCTAACCGAATAGGAAGAAACAGTCAATTTTAAACTCAGCCTAATTTTTATTTTCTTCTTCTTACTACATTTTTACTTGCTTGGTCTTGTCTCATGATTAATGTTCCTTGCTTAAGTCAGTATTGGGATCCTCTGTTTCTCAATTAAATTTTAAATTACCAAGATCAGTCTTGTTTTTCTATAACAAAATATAGGGGTTTATGCATAATACTAATTAGGGACATTTAGTTTTTAAATAGACAACAATTTATTGCAATTTGTCTTCTACTGACAGCTTGACATTAAAGTTTTTGAGACTCCATGAATAAAACCCTAAAATAAGTATTTCCAAAAACTCTAGGACATCAACAAATTTCAGTGACCACACATGCACAGACACACATATATAAATATTTTAATCTAGGATTTTAGTGAAATAAGACCTAAGTCCTTTAAAACTTCTCAGACACCTATCTGATTCTTTTGTCAACCAGTCCAACATGTGTGTATTACTAAAATCTTAAAATGACTATTTGGGTTCTGCCTTATACAATGGCTGTATTTGCCCTATAAATGCCTACAACTCTAATTGTGGGCATGCACAACACTTCTAAAATGCTGAATCTAACATGTTTTTTAGAACTTTTAAATAATATATGTAAAAAAGATGTTATCAGGCTCTCTGTTATGTCATGTTTAGATATGACATGGTTTAGTAGTGGATTTAGTAATGTTAGTTTAATGGTTGGACACAGTGATATTAAGGGTCTTTTCCAGCTTAAATGATTCTGTGTATCTGCGCTATGCAAACATGGTCCAAGAGTGCTCCAGGTATGCTCCAATAAAATACATTAACTTGTACAAAAGCATGTTCAGTTAAAAAGAGTGAGTAACTTATTGGAGTACATTGCACCCTCAGTGTGTCAAGAGGCTTTAATTGCCCTGACCAGCCCAGTGTGATGCCTCTACCCACTCCACTGAAAACCATGATGTGAAACTCAATTCTTCATGACCTAATGTGTCCAACTTGGTTGTAAATGTGAGATGTGTCAGTCTGATTCGTGTTAAAATAATGTGGAGGTCATGGGGAAGATGCGACCTCTGTGGCTATTTTGGCTGTCCTTGTACGGAGAACAAATTGAGAAGAAGTAGAACGGAGTGTATAGTTGTTTAAGACCCATAACGCGCCAGAAAGGAGACACTTATCTGAACTCTCCTCAGAAACGAGGCAATACCGGTCCTGTGGTTTGAGCAAGAGCCAAGAAGTAACTAAGTCTGCGCAAGGAGGAAAGGTTAATAAAGGTGATGAAGAAGAAAACAGCCTTCATCCCACCGTGACCACTGACGACCACCAGCAGGGGACACTGCACAGGCGCAGATGGGAGGACAGCTAATTATAATATGAAGCGGGGATAGGTTATGCATATGTATAAGCGTATTGCGAAATTCTATGAATATGTATTAGTTAAAGAAATATAAACCCGAAAGGAGAACTGTACGGCGTGCATGTCAATGGACCAGAGTGTGTCCCCATGCACCCAGCGCTGTTTGCTTGCCTTTACTCATTTAATAAATTGCAAATTTTAATTGGAATCCTCGTTAGTATAGTGGTAAGTATCCCCGCCTGTCATGCGGGAGACCGGGGTTCGATTCCCTGATGGGGAGCCACTGTTTGAGGCTAAATCATTTATCACATAAATGTCTGTATCTTAGCTGATTGACCTGTGTTTCCCTAATAATTAGTAGAAATCTGGAGTAGGATTCAGTTGCTGAATTGCAGTGTTTTGTGCATTTTGAAATTCCCTGGCAGATCCCTGAGTTTCTGCTTCAAAAAGGTATGAAACTTCTCTAACTCCTGTGATAGCTACTGGCTCTGTGCAGATATGTGAGGTAACTTAAAGAACAGAAAGTGGTACTGCAGGTTACTGAAAGCTGCTGACACGTGTTCTAGTTAATTTGTGCAAGTGTATACCTTTTATCAGAGCATGGCTTTAAGTATGGATTTCCTTAAGATATGACAATATTTAGACACTAGACCACTGATCATTTTTGGAGATAGGCCTGTGCATTCTTTAATTGCCCCATATTTGCAATTGTGAAGGCTTAAGATTCCAGATAAAAGAGGCTTTTTCATTCTAGTAATTCTATTTACCTTGTGTTCTTGCCTTTATTAACTTTGGTAGCTACAGAGCACCTGTCATAGATAATTCTGTCTTATCATATATCATACAGTCAGTTTGCATGCTTAGCTGTGAATTCACCTGGTACTTAAAAGTTAAATATTACAACATCTACTTGTGAGAATTTGTATCACTATCTTCTTAGAGATATTTTTTCACCCAGCTTCAAGTGGTGGAACAAAGTCATTCCCCTGTACTAGCCTAGCACTCTACCACCTGCTATTTAAGGCTTTCTTCTGCAAGACATGTGAACTGGACTCCCTGAGATGGTAAATACACTCACATCTCATTTTGTCTGACTTTTAAATGTTCTTTTTAAACACCAATACAAATCATACCTTAAAACAATGAACTGGATGCTGCTCAATTCTTTCAAAAAACTAGATATTCAGAAGTCTAGCTTTTGGAGCAGAACAAAAGGGCTTGCATCTCACTGCTACACTAGATAGGGTTTCTGACATTCCAAGAACACCCCTTACTATGGGCTGGCTGAACTGTGTCTCACTTAGCATAGGCTCCAGAGTCTGTGGACTAGTTGGACCAGGCACCAAGCGTTCATGGGCTTTTTTTGTTTATACTGTCCTTATGTGTCTGCATTTTCTAATTTGTTATAGAGATTTTAGCTCTTCTTGGCCCGGAAGTCTTGTAAAAATATTTTTGCCTTGTGGTACAATGTGTAACTTGGTTCAAGCTAAGACAGAAATATGAGAAAATTGCTTTTAGCAATATGCTGCCAATTCAGAACCCTCAAGTATGGTTTCGTTTAGGTTCATCTGTACTTAAATGCAGAAAACATTAAGAAGGTAATTTTCACTTTTTCATTATTTCATTTTTCTACTTGAAGTAGATTTATTTTGCTCTAGCAGTGCAGGTAAAGATGGAAGACAGAAACAAACAGTGCTTTAAGAAAATGGTTTAACAACTGTCTGAATGATAAAGCAGAATTCTGATATTGTGTTGTCCAGGATCTGGATTCTTTAGGATAAAGTTAAGTAGCTGTAACTTTAAATAAAGAGCTGATCAGAGTTTAAAACATCTATTGCTTTTCCAATCCGTAATTCTTTTTTTTTTCTTCTCTCAAAATAAATCTAAATAAATAAATTAGGAACTTATTTTTCTGGTTTCCCTCATGTGCTGAGTATCTGTGTTTTCTTATTCTGCCACCACATTGCCAATTACGAGTTTTAGAAAGCAATCTTAATACATAGTGAAAAAGCAAGTTACAGAACATTAACCAAGGAAGGCTAGAGAACTTGACCCAGTGTACCTAATTTTTGAAGTAAAAGTCTAAAAATTTGCAGCTGAGTTGCCATATATTTTTAGCTGGAAAATTAAAAGTTATTTGGAGTTGTTATTACAGGGCTAATTAGATTCTGCAGTGAAAATAATGTAGTTTACTTATGCCTAACACAGTGCTCCTGCAGCATCTGATGATATTGACATTACCAATTACTTATCATACTAACATACTTGTAATTCACCCATATGTCCAGTAGGCCTCTGTTATACTTGCCCAATCAATAATTAATCAAGGATGTGTCATTTTCAGTAACATTCTCTTGCTTTTTCAATCACAAAGCAGTAAAGATATGTCAAAGTTTATTCTACAGTGTATTCTTCGAAATGACACAAAACCACATTCAGTTTCTTTGTCAGAACTGTTTTTTCTCTCTGTTTTTAACACTGTGCACCCACTGTTTTTTACTAGGTTGAGAGATAAAGATTCCTTTATAAAGGACAAGATGCTTTGCAATTTACAAGTCTAATAAGTCTGTACCTTGTCAAATAATAAGTGATTATGTAATAATGATTCCTGAGAAAGTTGTTATTGTGAAGGCATTCTAAAAAATAATTCATTTTTCATTTGTTTGTTTTTATCAGTACTCAGCACTGGTTACATTTCATCTGAAACAGGTTGCCCAGAGAGTTTGTAGGTTCACCACTTGTGAAGATTTAAAAACCTCAGACAGGCACAGCTCTGAGCAACCTGGTTGAACTTTGAAGTTAGTCCAGTTTTGAGCAGGAGTTTAGACCACATGACCTTGGGACAACTGTTCCAGACCAAATTAATTGTATTTTTCTCTTCTATTGTTCTGAGATTTTATTATTCTAACATCTTATAAATCCAATTAAAATATTATTATTATATTGGAACTGACAAAATAGCTTTCATTCTTAATATTAAATTTTCAAGGTAATATCTGAGGAAAACTAACATTTTTTCTCCAGACTACTCAAAAGAAGCAAATCCAAGTCCTGTCTGTTTATGATAGAGTTTAAATCCCAGACACAGACACTTATTCATGTTTGAAAAGAAGGTTAATCTCTAATTTAAACATAAAGTTCTGATCATCCCAATCACTGAAATGTAAAGAGATAAACCAATGAACTTCAATTTTTGCTTAAAATTCAAATGCAGATTCTGTACTTGATATGTCTTTGTAAACAAGTATATGTTAAAGTATTTTAGCTTTAAATAGAACCTTAAATATGTAAGAGTGGGGATTAAAAAAAATAATTTCTATAAATAAAAAAGTGTAAATATTTTTACCTCTGTTCTCTATTATTATCAACATAGTAGGGTCTTCATTTAAAGTTGTAGTTGGTTAAACTTGGCTCACTGAATTTGTTGAGATCAAGGCCAAATGCAAAATCCTGCACCTGGGCAGAGGCAATCCTCGATATCAGTACAGTCTGAGGGATGATGTGATAGAGAACAGCCATGAGGAAAAGGACTTGAGGATAGTGGTGGACAAAAAGCTTGTCATGAGACAGCAGTGCATGCTCGCAGCCCAGAAGGCCAATCCCATCCTGAGCTGCACCAAAGGAAGCATGGCCAGCAGATCGAGAGAAGTGATTCTGTCCCTCTACTCTGCTCTGGTGAGACCTCACCTAGAGTACTGCATCGAACTCTGGAAACATCAGTACAAGAAGGACAAGGAACAGTTGGAGCGGGTCCAGAGGAGTGCCACAAAAATGATCTGAGGAGTGGAGCACCTTTTCTATGAAAATAGGCTGAGAGAGTTGGGATTATTCAGTCTGGAGAAGAGGAGGCTACAGGGAGACCTTATAGCAACCTTCCAGTACCTGAAGGAGGCTTACAAGAAATCTGAGAAGAGACTGTTTACAAGGGCATGTAGCAATAGGATGAGAGGCAATGGTTTTAAGCTAGAGAAGGGTAGATTTAGATTAGACATTAAGAAGTTCTTCACTATGAGGGTGGTAAAATATTAGAACAGGTTGCCCAGCGAGGAATTGGTGGCCTAATCCCTGAATGCATTCAAGGCCAGGCTTGATGCAGCTCTGAACAACCCGATCTAGTTAAAGATGTCCCTGCTCACTGCAGTGGTCCCTTGCAACCCAATGCATTCTATGATTCTACGAGGCAAATTAGCAATTCCACACTTCCCTTCAAATCTTTTATACTAAACACAAAAATTCTGCCAGCATCACTTTCTGTAGGATAGTCTGAATTCCAGAATGCTCCCCTGAAGTCCATCAGGTTTGTTTCATCATCAAAGGATGCTGAAAAATATCTTGTGTATGCATTTGTTCATGACTGTTTGTATGCTGCAGTCTACATTTGAGAAAGAAAACTTCAAGCTTTAGCATTTCATTTTGTTATGCTATATGACAATTGGGAAATTGACTGTAGGAGTGACTTTATATTGATAAATGAAACATTTTTTTAACAGGTGTCAGGGACATGTAAATCAATAAATAAAATCTGAATGGAATCTTGAAATTCAAGTTAATTAATAGCTATAGACTAGATTTGTCTATATAAAATTTCATCAGTCAGTTTAATATGGCAAGGCAATTTTCAGAACAGTTCTAATTTTATGAAGCTTTGCATTGTAAAACAAATTTCAGAATTCTAAAGCTGGCATAGACATGTTTAGTCATATGAGTAATAGTGACTGCCTCGTAGGATCAATCATAGCCTAGAATGTTTCAATAACTCTATCCCAGTTTATCAGATCTCTGTCACGGATTAAAACTTCAAATACTGAACAAGTGTCTTTATATACTTTTCCCAGTCAGTTTCTATGCTAGATTTCTATTAGTAACATTTCTGAAGCTATATATTTAGAACTTAAACTTAGGCGAATAAAGTCTCCCTGTGTAAATCTTCAAAGTTGTATATTGAATTTTATAAAGTACAATACGATAAGCATTTTCAATTGAGTAAGAGATTAATCTGTCTTAATGTAGATACCTAATTGTGAGATAATCTTTCTGACTTTCTGTTACACCACTTCACCATAGACTTCTGTTTAAAAGGGTGGTAGTAAACTTCAGCTACCTCTATCATCTCTTGTGTGAAATACATACTTCTAGAGGGTAATTTATCTTACCGTAAAGACAGATTTTAAGATTTTTCTCTCTGAATGTACCTATCTCTTGCCATAGATTATGAAAGGAAAGGAACTTATACCTTGATATGCTTGTACTGGTTTTGGCTGGGATAAATTTTTTCATAGTACCTGGTATGGTGCTATATTTTGGATTTGTGCTGAAAATAGTGTTGATAACACAATGTTATTTTAGTTATTGCTGAGCAGTGCTCACACAGCATCAAATACTTCTCTGCTTTGCAGACTGACTTGGCAGTGAGTAAGCTATGGGTGCACAAGAAGTTGGGAGAGACCAACCATATGACATCACACTCAGTGATAAAATCTTGGAGGTGGAGGTTGACAAAGGCTGCCATTGTTCAGGGACTGGCTGAGCATCAGTTGATTGGTGGTGATAAATTGTTTTCTTTTGCTTCACTTTTTTTTTTTCCTCTGGGTTTTATTTTCCTATATTTTTGTTGGGTTTTTATTTCTTACTTAAAAAAAAAAATAAAGTAAACTCTCTTTATCTTAACCCACAAGTATTCTCTCTTTTATCCTTCCAATTCTCAACCCCCAGTCCCACTGCTGGGGAGGAATGAATGAGTGGCTGTGTGGTGCTTAGTTTCCAGTTGGGGTTAAACCATCACAATACTGAAAATGCAAAGTGGAGACATTATTTATGCAACATATTCATAAAATTTAACTTTAAGTTTTGGTGCCTGAGCTAGAATAGGAGAAGTTAAAGTAACATAGAAGAGTTTACATTGAAATAGTCAGCTCAAAGACTTTTAATCAATGAGAAGATTCTGTTTGGGTGCAGAAAGGAGATTTTTCTAGCTGTAACTAGTATTTGAGAGTCTCCTCCTTTTGATAACAGGAACATATTATTTTGATTCATACAGTACGATAAATAAATTATTTTATTTCAATTTCTTGAACAGTTCAAAGAGATATAGAATGTGCCTGTCTCTTATTTTTCAGTCTCTTTGAACTTTTTTGAAAGCTATTTTATACTGTCATTATCTTTCTCTGTCAAAAATGTCAAGTTGTATTAAAATTGAAGCAATGTATTTCCTTAGAAGTATGGTATTTGATGTTATGAAAAAGGAACAACTTGACCTTACTGTGGGTCAGCGAGAGCTTCATCTGAGTGTTTTCAACTATGAAAATGTACAGAATATTTGTTAAGACATTTTCAGACTTCAGGTTCATATCACTGATTGAGTTCACAAATCAAAAAATCCAGAAATTCAATACAAGTATAAAACAAATTATGTATGAAAATGAAGGTTTTTAAAAAAGGGAAATTACTTAACCAGCTGAGGTCACCAGCTGTGTATTTGTATTTGATGAAATGCTAAATTAGCCCACAGTAGTGAGCCACTTGAGCAATTATTTTTTTCTTTTTCACTTTACTTCACTATTGAAGTTACCCTATATTGCGAATGGAAAGAAGTGGCATGATTAAGAGCTTCAAAGAGGAAAGTTTATTCTCCTCTTCCAGTCTACAACTAAAACCAACATAGAGCTATTTGTTTAAAAATGTTATAAAATGTGCTCTTAACAGAAAAATGAAAAGCATTTCATTACATTGCTGTGCCTTTTCAGGCAGTAGAGTTTACATTTCTTGTAAGGTAGAAAAATGCAATTTTTTTGCTGAGACATAACTTTTAAATCAATTTTAGACTAATGGAGAGACAAGTAATTTCTCATATAAGCAGCTAATTTCCAGTCTTCTTTTTGTCTCAGCCGTAAACAATTAATATCTCGGGGAGGTCTTTCAAAATAGATCAGGAACATACAAAATATTTTGCATATGGTGTGTATTAAAGAGGATGTTATATGCATATACACATGCACATACATAATACATTACAGAGTATGTTTTATGTATATATTTACATATACAGCTATATGCTATTATGCAGAGCATGGCTGCAATGAGTGTAATATGAAGAAAAGGAGAAAAAATGTAATGTTATTAAAAATTATAAGGGGTTGTTGCTTTATCTTTCAGTCTGGGTATGACAAACAGAAATGAGAGAGAAGCATTCAGAGCTCTTTTGCAAAGTGAGAATGCTCCTGTTGAAGCCAGTAGATAACATATGGGGCATCTTGAGGGGGTGGAGTGGAACTGTGTTTATTCATTGTATTATTGCACTGAACAAAGAATCAGTCTTTCAAACCTGCTATGTATTCTTTCTTGAAGGTCTCTGACACACACTGACTATGGTTGACTATATCGACAGGGAAAGAAGTGCTCAGTCAAATTTCAAATTTAAATCTCCGGTCAGTCTCCTGAGGCTTACAAGATTCTCTTCTGAAATTTCAATTAAAAAATAAAATAATTATATGTTTCTATATCAAACTTTCCAGCAGCCCAGAAAGGTAATTCCTGCTATGTTTTACGTGCCTGTAAGCTGTTGATTGCGTTATGAGATGTTTTCTCTGTGTTATTCTCTCTTAAATACTAAAATCTAAGTATTCTGTAAGCTGGCTAGTCACTGCTTACTTAAGTGTCATATTTTGCTGAAGGAGAGTTTGCAGAGCTGTATGTACTACACTAAGCTCAGACCTGCTCAAAAACTCATAGTAATTTATCTGAGGACTTCAGCCCCCAAAGCAATTTGTTTTCAAGGAGAAGGATTGTATGTCTCCTCTAAAGAAAATTAAGGGTCAAACTTTGGTTGATATACAGTGTATCCTTGAAAAGGACAAAAAGAGTCAGATATGTAATAAATCTCAGAATGGTTGTAGTGGGAACCCTAAGTAATCAGCCGAAATCACAGGCATCAGTGGTGTTAGCGGATTTTCCCTTTCCAGAATCAAAGTATTTGTAAAATGGAAAACCTGTTTGAGGAATTTTATTTTCCTTTTTTTTTTCTTGGATTTCCACACCAAAGATAGCTTTGTTTTTAACAAATAAGAGAAAATGATGAAAATGTTAAAATGCTATATGCTCTTGCATATTGCTTGCAGCAAATCTTCATTCAACTACAGTTTAGATGACAGAAAAAACCTATGAAGATAGTAATCAAAGGAAATAGTGTATGAAAGGTTGATATGAGAATGTAAATAATGATTAAATCTTTAATTAATAATTTTGCTTCTCAGGGGTTGGTACTGGGTCCAGCCTTGTTCAAGATATTCATCAATGATCTGGACTATGAAGCAGAACGTACCCTCAGAAAATTTGCTGATGATACAAAGCTGGAAGGAATGACTGACACACCAGAAGGCTGTGCTGCCATTCAGTGTGACTTGAACAGGCTGGAAGGTTGGGCAGGGAGAAAATTAATGAAATTCAACAAGGGAAAGTGTAGAGTACTGCATCTGTTTTTTTGATATAGGTCTTTTTTCCTCTTTCCTCCCTTCATCCTTTTTCTTAATATTATTTCAAGTATAATGTAAATTGTGGGGATTTTTTATAATGTAAACTCCATTAAAAAAAGACAGTCTAATTACAGTGGTTGAGAAAGCCGATATCTTAACAAGATCTATAAAAAATCTTCAGCTGGCCTTAACAATTTCCTTTCCTGATTTGAAGTCTTGGTTATTTTTCCTCAATTCCTCTCTGTTGAATTTTGTGCCATTACTGAGACATCAGCTGTTTTCTTGCTTACTTTGCTGCAGGTATGTAACAACAGCTGTTCAAACAGTGCTTACAGTACTGCAAAACTGCAATGAAGAATCAATACTTGTAGAGTCACTGTAGAGTTGACTGTAAAACAGAAAATGGTACTTTGAAATTACTGTGGTTTTTTTAATGTTTGGAGAATACTAACCTTCTCAGAACGGAAAGAATAGCAACTACTTGAAACTTACAAATGGAGTAGCCACTTCAGTGTCTAGCATTAAAACCTGACACTAAGACTCTTGAGTTAGTTCTGTGAAAAATTCTTTATAATAAAGACTGTTTTGAAAAATAACATTTTCTCTTGTGAAATCAGAACCGTGGCTGTTCTTTGATTCAAAAAGTACCAGAAGAATGTCTTTTACTCAAAAACAAACCTAGATGTAGTAGAAGGCCTCATCAAGTTGTACATACAAAAAATGCAAGGACTTACAAGGCTACTGTATTGGGTTTTCTGTGATGGGGTATTTGGTTGTGTCTTTGGTAATGGGGGAAGGGCTATGGAGATGGCCCTTTAAGAAGCTACCTGAAAAGCTCCCCCTTTGCCTTTGTCAGACCCACCTCTGACCAGCGTCAAGCCAATCAGTGCCCCTGCGAATTCATGTATTTAAGGGGGGGTGCGGGGCATGCCTCCCTCCCTCTCTCTCTCTCTGGTGCTGGCCTTGTCCAGCACGGCCCCAGGTGTGGGTGGCGCGGTCCGGTCTTCGCCCCCCCCCAGCCGCAACTTAAACTTAAGCCTTGCTGCAGCTCATCCCAAAAAAAAGAGAGAGAGAGCCGGGATCTCCATAACCATCGGAGGAGACCTGCAGTGGAGAAAGGAGTGGGGCCTGAGGAGAACAGCTTTGAAAAACACCAAGGTCGGTTTGAAGGAAAGAAAAGAGAGGGAGGAGGAGAAAGACGCAGAACCCAGGTTTCCCCTTTGCAACCTGTGGCGAGAGCCAGGTCTACTGGTTGTGTGTGAGGGAACTGTGACCATGGGCAGACCCAGATTGGAGTTTTGTGGACTTGGGCTGAAGCAGTTTTGTGCGTGTGGGAATCTGCATATGTGGGCAGACCCATATTGGACTTCTGAGG